>NW_003852415.1:17010336-17035276 GCF_000181295.1 Otolemur garnettii
GGGGATTCGAACCCGCCACCTTAGGTGTATGTGGCTGGCGCCTTAGCCGGTTGAGCTATAGGCGCCGAGCCAAAACATCAGTTTCTTGAACTAATTTAGCTTCAGTCAAAAGGTGACAATTGTATGCAGTGAGAAAAAAATCTTTTTCTGCTATTTTAGAATTTTTTTCGTTTTGCCAGGGGGAAATAAATTATTTATAAAGCAATTTACCAGATAAGATCTAATTTAGGGGGTGCCCAGTATGATATTAACAGCACATAACTTTGGAATCTAAACCTTTAACTCTTGTCTAAAGAGTCCAATTAGCCCAAGCCTAGGGAAAATAAGCTGAAGAGTGAGCACATTCAGCTTCTCTCAACTGCCAGGGGGTAAGCTATTCTGAAGCTGTTTAGGTTTGTGGTTGGGCCTCAAACCGTGACTCTGGACGGCATTCTGCTAGAGGCAGAACAAAGTTATATTTATTATCTGTGTACTTTAAAACAATGCTGCCCACTTTTCTCTATTGCTAAGGTCACTTACTTCGAAGATTGAGTAAAACGGTGATGTATGAAATGGCAGTGTTTACTTATCCACCTGATTTTGGAATTACATGACTTAGCCAATATGAAAACTCAGTCAATAAGAAAACAAATGCTTATAAAGCAGTAACAAACAGCCTTTCCCCCCCCCCAATACATGTACCAAATAAATTTGACTTAGAAGAAGTGAACTAAATATAAAACACTTCAAAAAGGAGAAACAGAACATTAAGCTTACTAAGAATTTTGGCATGATCCAGAGAACATGTTCAGGGAACTGACCTCTGTGGAAAGCACAGAAGCATTTCAATGGCTGTGTCTGACGATCTCTTTTAGTAAGTTTTTCTTCAACATCCTAAAACCTTTCACTTTATAGCATATAAATTTTCTGGTAACTTTCTGTGTGGTTTTCTATACCTAAGAATTTTCTTAAAGACCAGAATAACAATTTTTTTTAAACCAATGAAGCTATTTTTCTCTTCTTGAATAAAGAATTGCCTTTTCTTCATAATTTGTAGAGAGAAAAAAACCCTGCACTCAAAACTTCCACATATTACTGCTACCAAATTTGTAAATGCAGCTGTGTCTGCTCCCTCTTCCCTCCTATTATAGTAACAGAAGCAATTCTCTTCTCAAAGGCCAATCTTCCCTTCCAATCCCCAGGTGCACTATATCCGATCCCCTTTCTCAAGGACCCTGACACCATCATCTCTCCCATCTTGTATGCCAGTCCCACTCTCTCTCTCTGTAACAAATCCAGGCTAGTAGTACTTAAGCGTACTCTAGCATCACTCATCTGAAAACAAGGAAACCAAAAATAAATCCTCCCTGAATCCCACATTCCTCTCTGGCTAGGCCCCTCCCTCTAATCCCATCCAGAAGCAAGTCTCTCAAAAGTTGTCTTCAGCTGAACACAGTGGCTCACACCAGTAATTCTAGCACTCTAGGAGGCTGAGAAGGGTGAATTGTCTGGGTTCAGGAGTTCCGAGACCAGCCTGAGAAAAGGGAGACCCTGTCACTAAAAATGGCTGGGCATTGTGGCAGGTGCTTATAGTCCCAGCCATTTGGGAGGCTGAGTCAAAAGGATCACTTGAGCCCAAGAATTTGAGGTTGCTGTGAGCCAAAATGCCACATGCCATAGCATTCTGCTAAGGGTGACAAAGTGAAATTCTATCTCAAAATTAAAAAAAAAAAAAAAAAAAAGGTGTCTTCACTTGCATTCACTCCTCAACCCATTCCAAGCCCACTTCTCCCAACAAATCTCCACTAAATTTTGCTCTGCTAAGGCCATTAGGTGGTAAATCAAATAATGACTTTCCCTTGAAGCACCTTCTCTCCTTGGCTTTCATAACACCAAAACTTTTCTAGCTTTTCCTCTGGCTGTTCCTCCTCTGAATCCTTTCTTAGCAAGACCTTTCTATCCATTCTTTAAATTTTGGAACTTTTCAGGGCTAAATTCTAGGTCTTCTTTCTCTCTTTTCCCTTCCACAGTCTCTTCTAAGGTGATCTTAAAGCCAATCGCTTTGGCTTTAAACATCATCTAAATGTCAATGATGCTAGGATTTTGATCTGCAGCCCATCTAGACCTCTTTTCTGAGCTGTTCATCACAATATGTCAAAGTCATCTCACAGTTACTTTGTTCTGTAAAACACTAGATCCTATCTTTTTTGCCCACCCCTATGTGCATCTCCTCTGGTTTACCACGTGTGAATTCCAAGGTGACCCCAATAATGTTAGCCTTTGTATGATCTCATCCCCTTGAATGAAATTTCACTCTTGTGATAAAGGGATTTTACAGATGTAATTAAGATCCCAAATCAACTGACCTTATGATAGGAAAATTATCTTAGCAGGCCTAATCTGATTCAGCTTGATGAATCCCTTTCAATCAAGGCCCAAAGGTCAGAGAAGGAGGTACAGAAGTTAGATAGTCAAAGTTTGGTAAGGATTTGACATACTTTTGTCAGTTTAAGGAGCCACATGAGGAAAACACAGATAACCTCTGGCTGATAGCCAGCCAAGAACCTGGAGCCTTGAGCTGACAACTAAAGGAACTGAATTCTACCAACAATAAGAATGACCTTGAAAGTGGATTTTTTACCCAGAGACTTCATTGATTTTAGTTCTTAGCAGAGAAGCCAGCCATTCACAAGGACTCATAACCTGAACTATGAGCTAATAAATGGGCGCTATTACAAGCTGCTACATTTGTAGTAATTTGTTATACAGTAATAGGAAATTAATACACCATCTCAATAAACAGCATCTTCAAACAGACGTTTGTTCCAGCCAGAAAACCCTCTCTCAATATACCAGGTTTTGCTGATTCTATCTCCTAAATACATCTCAAATACATTAACAGTCCTTAATCTCAACTGTCACCTAATCCAACACTTCTATTCCATTTAAACTTCTGCAATACTTCCCTAACTGGTGTTCCTTTAAACACTCTTTCCACTCTCCTCACAGAAATAGGAGTCATGTTCGCTTTTTTCTTTTACAATGCAAACCAGTCTCATCATTCCCCAACCAAAAATCCTGCAATGGCTTCTTGTTAGACCTGGTGGCTGAACACCTTGCCATAACCTACAAAACTGAATGAAATGACTGGCCCAGGCTACCTTTTCAGCAATGTTTCCTGTGACTCTCTCGCTTGAACACCATGCTCAAGCCAGAGGCCTTTCTTCCAGTAACCTCAGTGTGCCAAGCCATTTCCCATGTGAGGACCATCTGTGTGGCTTCCCTTGATAGAAATGCTTTGTCAGCCTGTGATAGCCAGCGCCTCAGTTTAAACATGACTGCTTCACAGAAGCTCTTCTTCATCCCTCGCACAATGTGCAACTGCCCTGCTCGGTTCTCTCACAGAACTCCACACTTCTTAACAGAGTTCTTCACAATTGCAATCATAGGGTTAGTTCAGCAGTTCTCAACCTGTGGGTCGCGACCCACAGGAACTGTATTAGAGAGCAGCAGCATGAGGAAGATTCAGAACCACTGGGTTAGCTGGTGATTTGGTGATTATGTATTTAAGGTCTTTCTCTTGAGTATTATTCAATAAGGGCAGCAGTCTTTAGCCTACTAAATTAAACCCAGTGCCTAGTACAGTGGCAGATACACACTCAGGAATTCAATAAATCTGACGGATGAATAAAACTGTGGCTAATCTGCCCAACTTATATATAGCAAAATTAGGTCAAAGTTACGAGTTTGATTTGTGTATGGCATTCATTAGATTTGTTCTTTTCTAGCCATAATTATGATGTTTCCTTTTAAACAAGTGACGGGATAAAGGTAAAACACAGGTAAGATCCTGGGAGTGGTCCTGTTAAGACTCAGTGTTCATGTTCTCTGCACGCAGCAGCATATTCAGATAAGAGGGGCAACGCTATCCTATTAACATAGTTTAAATAACTTTTCCGTTAGGAAAAGCACATAACTCACTTCAGATTATTGTTGATGTGGTTAGAGCAGCAAGTGCTTCAGCTGACAATTTCCCAGGTCATGATGGGATAATCTTCCATTTTTGTAGGAAGCTGTGTGGTGCAGACACACCTGTGTATGATTTCTACCTGTTTGCCTTTAGAATTCTTTTAAGTATACCCCTATTTTATTGATTTGTCAGTATGTTTTATTAAAAAAAAAATTCTTCTAATTAGAGACCTTTTCTCCTTTTTCAAAGAAATATGAAAATAGCATGAACATCATATGACAAATTTTATGTGAGAAGCAAAACTCTGGATAGAAAGCCAAATATATTCTTGTATTTTCCACATAACTAATGGTATATGTTTTCATAATATAAATGTACTTAATTATATATTTACATAATTCTTGTCCTGGTCTAGAAAAGAGTAAGGTAAATTACTAGAATTAGAGGCTAAGAAGAATGAACATGAGCTCGAATGGCACAAGGAAGACTCCAGACGCTTGTCAAATCGTACTGTAAGGTAGTGGAGGCCTGAGATTTGAAAACTTCTAGCCACCAACTTGACCGAACAGTCTGCTGAGGGACCCAATTCAGAGCATTCCCATGTAAAACAGAACAGCTGGTGAAAAGCAGCACAGCCAGGCTTGGTACCAAGATCAGAAAAGAACATCTCCTTGGGGATTCCTTAAAGAGGACACCATTCTTCTACAAAGAATGGGACTTGTTACCATTTTCTGCTAAAATATGTTCTTGCTTAAATAACTGAATGCTTCACATTCTGTTACATGTATCACACTTAGTCACCCATACCTGGGGCAAAATTATCTCTTGGCTCATCTAATCTGAAGTAAGGTGTGTAAGTTTCCTATTGCTACAGTAAAAAATTAATGTGAACTTGATGGTTCATGAACAACACAAACTTGTTTTTTTATGTTTCTGCAAGCCAGAAGCCTGAAACTGGATATTACAGAGCTAAAATCAAGGTGGGAGCAGAGCTGTGTTCCTTCTGGACACTCTAGGGGAAAATCTGTTCTCTGCTCTCCACAGGCTGCCTATGTTCCTTTAGCTCATGTCTCCCCTTCCAGCAATGGCATCACTCTGGTCTCTGTTTCCTCATCACATCTCCTTTTGTTGTTTTGTTTTGAGATAGAGTCTCACTCTGTTGCCCAAGCTAGAGTGCCATGCCATCAACCTAGTTCAGAGCAACCTCAAGTTCATGGGTGCAAGCAATCTTCTTGCCTCAATCTCCAAAGTAGAGTAGCTGGGGCTTGATGCCTGTCGCTCAGCAGCTAGGGCACCAACCACATACACCAGAGCTGGCAGGTTCAAATCCAGCCTGGGCCTGCCAAACAACAATGACAACTACAACCAAAAAACAGCCAGGTGTTGTGGCAGGCACCTGTAGTCCCAGCTACTTGGGAGGCTGAGGCAAGAGAATGGCTTAAGTCCAAGAGTTTGAGGTTGCTGCGAGCTGTGATTGCACTGGCACTCTACTGAGGGCAACACAGTGAGACTCTGTCTCAAAAAAAAGAAAAAAAGTAGAGTTCACAACACCTGGCCAATTTTTCTATTTTTAATAGAGACATCATCTTGCTCTTGTTCAGCTGGTCTAGAACTCCTGACCTCAACTGATCCACCCACCTCAGCCTCCCAGAGTGCTAGGATTACAGGTGTGAGCCACTGTGCCTGTCTGACATCTCTTTCCTTCTGATTCCACCTTCATATCACCTTCTCTGACTTGGGCCCTCCGGTCTCCCTTTGCTAAAGCCCCATAAGATTACATTGGGCCAACCTGGGTAACTGAGAATAGTCTCCCCATCTCAGGATACTTAACCACATTTTCAAGGTCTCTTTTGTTATATAAGGCAGCATATTCATGGGTTCCAGGGATTAAGATGTAAGCATGGGGGGCTGTCATTATTCAGCCTACTACACAAGACTTCAATTGATTTACCTATTTATAAATCAAGATAGTGTCAAAAAAATCATAATTGGAGTCACAAATGGAAAACTTAAAGTTTTTTAAATAGAAAAGTTAGCGATAACTCTTGTATTTAACTTTTAAGTACCCAATTCACTTTCTATATTCTATTTTATATGATATATAAAAATATTATTTACACAATTTGTCAAGAACACACTGATTACATAAAAAGAAGCACACCTACACAAAACTTGAGTGTGAAATAAAACAACTGCAACATCAAGCACTATACTAAAAATCAGTAACTTTACCTCCTTCTTCTCCCTCATCCTGAGAGGAGAGGATGCTGCTGAGACAGCCAACTCACTCACAACTTCAGGCATGTATAAATTATAGAGAACTTATTTGATTTTTGAAGGAATAGCTACACCTGAACCGAGAGGGACAGTGCTAAAAACAAATGTAATGAGGGCAAGATTCTATTTTCAACCCTATTCATCTTCTCTGACAAACAAGATGGATGTAGGAGTGATCATACTTTCGAGGTGCATAGAGAGATCTGTAAATCATTACAGGAGCTCAAAGGAGATAACTGTGACAATCCCTCCCTCCCACAGCATTTTAGGATTGACATCTCTCAACAGTGTATTTAATTGAGAAGCTTCAACCAACACATGATATTATCGTTAGATTTTCCCTAGAGGAGTTTTCACCACGAATCAGCTTCTTTTTCACAGGGAAAAATCCAATCTTGCCCATCAAACCACGTACGTCTCCAGGAAGCTGAGGTACGGGATGCTTCCTCGCTTTGCAGTAGAAGTTAATGCTGGGTCTACTATAATGATAAACCTATCACCTAAGGTTTTTCCCCCTACAGACTATAAATGCAATGTACACTTGAATCCCCATTGACTTAAGAGCTAAGATGCCATTCTTTGCCCCAAGAGATCATTTTCTTAATCTCGTGGTAGAAAGTTAAAGGGATTTTCTTTTAAGATCTGAGCTCTAGGGAATCAAGTTAGGGTATGATCAATAACCTATCCAGATATCAACATTCTCAATGCAGTCTATAAAATTAAAGATAGAGCACAAGTTCTATCTACTCTTCTCAAAGTAAGGAAAGTATGAAAAAAGGGACAAGTACTATTAAAACATACACATATATAATCATGTGTCACTTAACAATGGGGATACATTCTGAGAAATGCATCGTTAGGCAATTTTATAGTTGTGCCATCATGAGTGTACTTACACAAAACTAGATGGTACAACCAACTATGTACCTGGGCTACACGGTATCTAGCTTAGCTATTGCTCCTCGGCTATGGTTAATTCCATATAACATGTTACTGTACTGAATGCTGTAGACAACTGGAACACAATGTTAAGTATTTATTACCTATGCACATCTAAACATAGAAAAAGTACAGTAAAAATACAGTATTACAATCTTACAGGATCACCACTGTATGTAGTACATGACTGTGTATCACTGAAATCTTTCAAAGTATCTTACCATACATAGGTAATAGTTACGTTCCCAAACAGCTAATCATATAAATCATTTACAAAGCATCAGGCAATTGTCATCTTTCAATGGATTCAATATGAATCTTTTGGCAAAAAAAGAATGATCTTTTAAAGTAAATCACACTCCTAATGTTTACCTATACCCAGATTTCCACATAAATTCCACAGAACACCTTTAATACTGGTAAGTACTTTGCACATCACTCAGTGCAACATCTTTACTTTATGAATGAGAAAACCTGGGCTCAGAAAGGCAAAATGATTTATCCCAGCTCACACAGCAAATCAGGGGCAGAATTAGAACTACAGCCCACCCTCTACCTCTGTTAAATCTACTTAAAAGATTCTAAAACTGGATTCTAAATCTGGATTCTAAATCTGGATGCCTGTAATCAAACTGGTAAGATCCTTAGTTGATGGCAGAAATCATAAAGTATTTTGGGGAAATGAGACAGAGACATCTCACACACACACACACACACACAACCCTACAAACAAATATCCCTTAGGAATATAGACAGAAAAATCCTTAACAAAATACAAGCAAACTGAATCCAAAACAAATAAGAAGAATTATATACCATGGCCAATGGGATTAATCCACAAATGCTAATTTTTTTAAATCCAAAAATTAATTAAGGTAATACACTACATCAACAGAACGAAAAAAAAAAAAAGCCACATAATTATCTCACTAGATGCAGAAAAAGCATCTGTCAAAATCCAACATCACTTCACTATAAAAACACCCAAACAAACTAGGAACAGAGAAGAACTTCCTCAACCTGATAAATGGCATCTACAAAAAACCCACAGCACACCTCATATTCAATGGTAGAAGACTAAAGCCTTCAAAACAAGACAAGGATGTCTGCTCTTTCCAATTCTATTGAACACTAGCCAAAGCAATTAAGCAAGAAAATAACAAAAAGCACATACTGGAAAGGAAAAAGTAAAACTATCTCTATTTACGGCTGACATAACACATGTATTGTGAACAGAAAATCCTTAGGCATCCACTAAAATACCAGTAGAACTAAAAGCTACTTTAGTGAAGTTGCAAGACACAAGATCAATATACAAAAATAAATAGTGCCCACTCCAAAAATGAAATTAAGAAACTAATTCCTTTTACAATAGCATCAAATAAAATACTTGAGAATAAATTTAACAAAAGAAGTGTAAATTTATACTCTCAAAGCTAAAAAATAGGGTGGCACCTGTGGCTCAGTGAGTAGGGCATTGGCCCCATATACCAAGGATGGTGGGTTCAAACCCAGCCCCGGCCAAACTGCAACAAGAAAATAGTTAAGCATTGTGGCAGGCACCTGTAGTCCCAGCTACTCAGGAGGCTGAGGCAAGAGAATCACCTAAGCCCAAGAGCTGGAGGTTGCTGTAAGCTGTGACACCACAGCTCTCTACTGAGGGTGACAAAGTGAGACTCTATTTCTAAAAAATAAATAAATAAATAAAAGTTAAAAAATGTTGTTGGAAGAAATTAAAGATCTGAATAAATAGAAAGACATCCCATGTTCATGGATCAGAAGACTTAACACTGCTTAGCTGGCAACACTCTCAAAACTGATCTACAGAGACAATGCAGTCCCTTTAGAATTCCACTCAGCTGGCTTCTTTGCAGAAACAGACAAGCTGATCCTAAAATTCATATGGAAACTCAAAGGACCCAGAATAATCAAAATAATCTTGAAAAAGAACAACAGGGTTGGAAGATTCACACTTTATAATTTCAAAACTTAACTAAAAAGTTGAAGTAATCAAGACAGTGTGCTACTGGCATAAGGAGAGACAGAAGATAAGTGGACTAGAAATGGGAGTATAAAATAAGGAAAGCCATACATCTGTAGTCAATTAACTTTCAGCAAGGATGCCAAGACAATAAAATGCCAGCCTTTTCAACAAATGGTGCAGGGACAACTGAATATCCACGTGCTTAGAATGAATCTAGATCACTTCCTCACACCATATACCATGATTACCTCCAAATGGATCAAAGATCTAAATGTACCAGCTAACTTTTCAAAGAAAACAGGCATAAATCTTCACAAAGTTAGTCAATGATTTCTTAGATATAGCATAAGAAAAAATTTTAAAAAGATAAATTAGATTTCATCAAAATTGGAAAACTTTCGTGACAATAATGACACCATCAAAAAAAAAGACAACTCATTTTATGGAAGAAAATATTTGCAAGTCATATTTCTAACAAGAGATTTGTATTGCAAATACAAAAAGAACTCACATATCTTAGTAACAAAAACAAGATAAATTAGCCAATTAAAAAATAGGCACCATTCAATAAAAAAAAAAAAGAAAAAAAATAGGCAAAGGATCTGAATAAACACTTCTCCCAAGATATACAAATGGCCAATAAGCATATGAAAAGATGCTGTCATTAGTTATCAGAGAAACTGCAATCAAAACCACGTGAAATGTTACTTCACATTCCCTAGAATGGCTATTGCCAAAAAGAAAGATGATAACAAGTGTTGGTTAGGCTATGAAAAAATTGGAGCCCCTCGGCTCGGCGCCTGTGGCTCAATCGGCTAAGGCGCCAGCCACATACACCTAAGGTGGCAGGTTCGAATCCCCAGCCCGGGCCCACCAAACAACAATGATGGCTGCAACCAAAAAATGGCTGGCGCTGTGGCGGGCGCCTGTAGTCCCAGCTACTTGGGAGGCAGAGGCAGGAGACTTGCTTGAGCCCAGGAGTGGGAGGTTGCTGTGAGCTGTGGTGCCACAGGACTCTACCCAGGGGGATAGCTTGAGGCTCTGTCTCAAAAAAAAAAAAAAAAAAAAAAATTGGAGCCCTTGTACGTTTCTGGTGAGAATATAAAATGGTACAGCCACTTGGGAAAACAGTTTCTTACAGAGTTAAACACAGACTTACCAGGTGATCCAGCCATTTTACTTCTGGCATATACCCAAGAGGAATTAAAACACAGGCCCATACAAAAGCATATCTGCAAATGTGTATCCACACGTGCCTAGCACCATTATTCACAATAGCCAAAAGGTGAAAACAACGCAAATATCAATCAACTTATGAACAGATAAACAAATATGGTACATGCACACAATGGAATACAATGTGTCAACAACAACAAAAAAAGAAAGAAGTACTCATGCATGCTACAAAATGGCTGAATCTTGAAAATACTGTGTTCAACAAAAGAAGCTGGTCCAAAAGACCACAATTATACAGGGTGGCCATAAAGTTCGTGTGCAACTGCCACCCTTTATAATTTGATTATATGGAATTCCATAATAGGAGTACATAGAAATAGGAAATAGATTACTGGTTGGCCATGGCTAGAAATTGGGTGGTGGAACATACAGTTACTGATATAAATAGGTATGAAGTTTCTTTTTAAGGTGAGAACAATGTTCTAAAATTGTTAGATTGCAATGATGATTGTATATTTCTGAAAATACACTATAAGTTGTTGACTTGTAAACTTAAAACAAGTGGATTTTATGGCAAGTAAATTAAATCTCAATAAAGCTGCTTAACAAAAAAGACATTGTAGGCTCCACCTCTCTCTCTGTCTCTCTCTCAGGTCACTTGTTCCGGGGGCAATCAGCTGCCATGTCATGAGAACACTCAAGTAGCAGGAGGTCCGCAAGGCAAGGAACTGAAGCAGCCTGTCAACAACATGTGAGTAAGCCTTCTTAGAAGGGGAAACACAAGCCCTAAACAAGTCTTCAGGTGACTACAGACCTGGCCAAAACCTTGACCACAACATCACGAGAGTCCCTGAGTTAGAACCAACAAGCTAACCAACTCCTAAATTCCTGACCCAAAGAAATCATGTTACTTTAAGCCACTAAAGTTTGTGGACATTTGTTGTACCACAACAGATAAACTTCCTCAATCCTTTTCTCAGTGTTGGCTCTCTCTCCAAATGACAGGCATCTAAGGAAATGTTTCTCCCAGTAACTCTTCTTCTTCTCAGAGTTTAATTTACCCTCATCCATATGTTTACTGTAGTTGCTGTCAAGTTAGAAGAACATGGTCCCATCCCCTGGCCTTAACTGAACAATCCCCAAAATGGACACTTGATCAAGGCCAGGCTAAAAAGGTCCCTGAGATTTTTATAACTCAAGTTGAGAAGAAGGCAGTATCTTTCCAGTACCTGAAGAGGTAAGACTTGGTGTCCAGCAGCATGGTATTTCCCATGTGGAAAAGGTGGGACAGCAAGAGAAGAATAAAGCCATTACATAGAGATAAGCAGAGATTCAAGATGGAGAGAATACAGACAATGGGAAGTCTCTGGCTCCAGTGATTCCTAATGCAACCTGTGTTTCCAGTGGAAGGAAAACATAAATCTCATAACCCCAGCATTTAAAATAGTACCCAGTATATACAAGGTAATAAAATATTTATGGATAAGATGCTTCCAAAAATATCCCTCCCTTTTTTGTTGTTGTTCAATAGTTTAGATTTGACTAACGGTGGTTAAACAACAGCTGTTGAAAGCTAAAAGTCTCTTATTTACCACCTTTATACTTTTGTATCCCTGTATTATTGTATTCTGACAATACATCTTAATTACTGGTTTATAAGGTCTCTCCCTACTAGAGAACAGGACATTTTCTTATCATTTTTAGTAACATCAGTACTATGTAGAACAGAAAACAGAAAGTACTCAAGAAATGTATGTTTAACTGAATGGCTCAGTCTTACACTTTGCATTCCTCACTTTTTATAGTCACAAACTCAAGTCATCAGTCTATCGACCACCTTACATCTGCAAGGTATTGGTAGTACAATGAACTACCAGACTGGCTCTGAGGTTTTTATCCATTTGATGGATTCATTCAACAAATATCTGAAGGTCTACCACATATCAGGGGCTACAAAGGACTTGGTGTTTGCCCTCAAGGATTTTACAGTCTAACACAGACATGTAATTGCATTATTTATAGTACCGTGTGTTAAATGTCACTGAAGAGATATGCACAGGCTATAAAACAGTAGCAGGGATTACAGGGAGTTTACACTCTACATGAGAAGGCAGGACATAAATAGAAAAAGGCAATAGCCAGACTAAAAACCAAATGAGTGATTTGTTTTACAAATTACACTGGATTAATTCACACATTAAAATACTTTATGGAAGGGAGGGAAAAGGGGGATTGGTATTCTCCCACCTAATATTAGGGCGCAATGTAAGGGTATATGGCACACCGCCTGGGTGCAGGACACAATTACAATGGGAACTTTACCTAGCAAATGCAAACATTGTCATCTAATCATTTGCACCCTCATGTTAATCTGAAATTAAAAAAGATACTTTTATGGAGTGATCATTACATGTATATTCAAACAACATTGCCTGAGTGCCTACTTTGTGCCAGGCAAACTGCTACACACTTTTCCAACAGTATCTCTTTCAGTTTCCAAATTCTGTAGATGAAAGTTAAGTCTCAAAGGGTGAAGCGAATTGCCCAAGTTTACTTAGCTACTAAGTAGCAGAGCTGGGATTTAAAATGGTACCTTTCAACTCCACAGCTACATATGCCATACTATTCAGTCTACACGACTGGAGTGATTTCAATGTCCTTTTGCAGGACATCATTGAGAGGCATCCAATACATTGTTCTGCACAAATGAGCAACCACCAATTGCCAGCTTGACATAGCAAGAACTATATTCTTGTCCACGTGTTGAAAAGGGTCCATATCAGATCAAATTACTTTCGTGCCTATTATAGCATCATGTGCTGACAGGAGTGCAGTTGGCTGAAGCTGGGCGACTCTTTCAAGTTATATTTTAACAGTGTTTTTGACCACTATATCCGGTCAGTTGTTCCAGTGTTCAACAATAAATCAAAACGATCGTTCGTTTCCTTTGACAGTTAACAGTACTAATGAATTCAGCATAATCTCACCATCCATCAGAAAAATGTCTGAAATGCAAACTTGGAAGCTGATGATTCACACAGTTAGTAGAGAAGGGGAACCAAAGCAGTACTCACTGTTTTCTACAAAACTAGCATTGTTTGCAAAACCCAGAAACTGAGCAGTTGGTTGCTGCTCCTTGGTCATTTAGCAAAAAGCTGATCGGTGTGCTGGCTGAGGAGTATAAGACTTCAAACAGCTTTTGCTGTTCTGTACAATTCCATGTACATAAATCAGTGAATCATTATGTAAGATTAGGAAAAATTCAAAAATTCAAAATCTTCACTCCAGAAAGCATTTGACACTGAGCCTGGCACAAATCAGATATTAATACTGAATAAATGTATATTGAGTAAATTATTTAATAATCATTTAATGAAAACATCAGTTGTCTATTAAATTGAAAGAGAAAAACCAAACCAACTGAACCTACACAGATTATGTGAGAAACTCAAAAATAGGCGGCACCAGTGGCTCAGTGAGTAGGGCACCAGCCCCATATACTGAGGGTGGTGGTTCAAACCCAGTCCCCACCAAACTGCAACAAAAAATAGCAGGGTGTTGTGGCGGGCGCCTGTGGTCCCAGCTACTTGGGAGGCAGAGGCAAGAGAATTGCCTAAGCCTAAGAGCTGGAGGTTGCTGTAAGCTGTGATGCCACCGCACTCTGGGTGACAAAGTGAGACTCTGTCTCAAAAAAAAAAAAAAAAAAGGAAGCTCAAAAATATCACAAGATAACTGGCTGAAGATATACAACAGATTCACAACGACGAAAAAAAAAGTTTAAAAATGACTGAAGCAAGCATGAATTTGACATCTCTCTTAAGTCACTACATGAGCACCCAAAAGACTGCTAATAGGCAATCCCAGTAGAAATAAGAAAAACTCTCAAAGAACTGGTGAACAGAGCTAACTTTATAGTGCATTCAAAACAAACAAGGTGTATTAAGCATACACCTGAAACCTGCCATTTAAGCTTCATGTCTACATAATAAAAGACTGTTCCAATTGTCCAAGAAGCTGTGTCAAAACCTTAGAGACAAGAATATTTAAGAATAAAAGAATGATTCGTTAAAATGTATTGTCTGTTCAAAAGAAAAAGTATCTTCAACACAAGACTGAGCTCCAGAAATATAAGCCCAAATTGTACAGATCGGTCCAAACAAGCATTTTCCAAAATGAACAACGCTGACCTACACATGAATAAAGTAATTTAACAAATATAAACAACTCTAGTGATCTCAAACATTAGGACGTAAGCGCTTAAGCCTGCTAGTTGGTCTCTTTTACCTGGAGCTTTAAATTTATAAAGCCTCATCCCAAGAGACCTTTGGAAGAAATTCAAGGCTAAGTGTAGTATTTCACGATAATTGCAAATAAAAGTACTCAATTCCTGGGGCACTCAATTCCTCTTTATCTCACTAGAGATCGTACTCGTTAAAAGCCCGAGGAACAATCCCTCGCCCCATTTGTCTCATAAGGCACCACAGCACCTTAGGGGTCGGTTCCACAAAACCCTATCGTCCGGGACTACCCCAAGGGGAGCAGAGCGGAGAAATGAACCACGCTCCACATCCAAGCGCCGCTCTCCCCACGGAGAGGAAGGCGCACCTTTCGCCCTGGACAGGATGCAGTGACAGATGTGTCACCTGTGCGGGAAGAGGGGAGGAAAGACATCCCCAGAGACGAGTGCCACAGGCAGCGGTGGGGCGCTACTGCGAAGGCCCCGACACCCAGTGCCCGCCGCTCCTCCGCGGTCTCGGGAAAACTTTCGGCCACCTCCCCCCACGCGCGCCCACACCTCCCCGGACCCCTCGGGCTCCCGCCCCGCCCGCGAAGCCCCGCCCCGGGCCCGCCCCTGCGCGCCAAGGCTCCGGCCCGCGGCCGCCACCCACCCGGGTCTCGCGCCCCCAGCCCGACTGGGGCACCCGCGTGGCCCCAGAGCGCGCCCCCGCGCCGGAGCCCGGCCGGCAGAGGGCGGGGTCCTCACCGGTCCGCAGCTCGTGCTTGACAGTGAGGAGCTGTTCTCCCTCGCCGCCGTCCTCGCTGGTCCCCGCGGCGCCGCCGCCGCTGCCGCCCTCCTCCTCCTCCATCTTCTCCTTTTTTCTGATCCTGCGGGTCGCTACAAGAGGAAGGCGGAAGACAGCGGACGCCTGTGCCCTCACAGCCCCTGCTGCAGCTCCAGGAGCCGGGGTGCGGCGGCTCCAGAACTCGGACGCAGAGACGAGTCTCTTTCCCGCTCTGGCCGCTCGGCTAGCTCCCCGCCTCCTCCCCCTTCGGCGGGCACCGCTAGTACCGCGCAACCAAACCGCCCCCTGCTCCACCACCTCCTCCTCCTCTGGCCGCTCCGCCCGCAGCCAGCAAGGTAGAGGAGCCATTTAGAGCCGCCATCGCTTATTGGGCACAGGGCGCGCGGGTTTGTCAACGCCGTCTCCCATTGGGCAATACTCCGTGACGTTTCACGAGCCGCCCCGCCTTGCTCTTGAATTGTTGCTTGGCGGGGAGGCAGGAGAGGGAGGAGCGTGGCCACTCCGATTGGTGAGGCCCAAGCTTCTGCCCTGCCCATTTCCTTTGCTACGCACGCGCAGTCAGGACCTTCCTTTCCCTGACCTCCCCAAAACGGTCACACCCCTTATTCCCCAGCTTGGATCTGTTAGTAAACAGTGTCGAGTAGTCAGGAGGCGCTTGGGATCTGTGATTGGCTACTGCTGAAAGAGGCGGGGAGGGATGATTGGAACGATTGGTCCGCCAATCACCGTGGACAGAGGAGGGGCCTGAAGGGAAGGGCTTGTCACCCACGTGTTTTCAGACAAAACTAAGGGACCCAGGCGGCGGTTCGTAGGTACGTGATCATCTGGACTACAGCGTGCGCCCTAAAAAGATGTTACTTGCTCTAGTGAATCTTAAACAGATTAAATGGAGTTTACACAGGCGGTTCTTAAACATTACAGAAATTCACAGTCACAGCTCCCGGATGAGGAATTTTGAAAAGTCGAGATATTTCCATTTTGTACAAGATTCTTCCTAGGCACTGAAAGGATGCAAAGATTAATAAAATAGAATTCAAGTCCTTACCCTAATCAGCTTTCATTAGAACGAGAGAAACCATTTGTATATATGGAAAAAAACTGTAAAAGCAGAATTTTAGTTTAAGTTATACAAAGCTTTAGGGAATCGCACAGATGGCAATCATTATTCTCAGTGGAGGAGCTGGAAAGGCTTTTAGGGCAAGGAGGCATTTGAATTAACGAACTGAAAGCGTTGGTAAGATAGAAATTCTAGCTGCAGACATTCCTCACAGAGATAGTAACCAAGCCTAGGCCTAGAGCAGAGAAGGCAAGGGTGGGTTAAGTGATTGCTGAGGTTAGAGGGAAGATGTAAGAGATACAGCTGAAAAGGAAAAATATGATAAAATAATGGAGAACTATGAATACTGTGCTAAACTATGGATTTTATTTAGTACACGATGAAGTGAAGGGAAGAGGGGAAAGATAGCAGGGCAGGAATACTTTTGCAAAGATAGAACTAAGGGGAGCCTAATTTCTAGACTGGACATGAGAATAGGAAAAGGAGAGGCTTAAAGATGTGTTCTTGGACATAATTCACATAGAAATGATCTTTTAAACTAAGCATGGATTAGAGCAGAGGTCAATAGATTTTTTTCTAAGGGTCAGTTATTAAATTTTTTAGGCTTTGAGGGCCATATGACCTCTTTCACAGCTCCTCTGCCATTGTAGCTGGAGAATAGTCATAAACTAAATGATATGGCAATGTTCTGATAGAAAAATTTTTATGGACATTGAAATTTGAATTTCACTAAATTTTCACATCATAATGTATTCTTCTAATTCTTTTTTCAATCATTTAAAAATGTAAAAACCATTCTTAGCTCCTGGGCTATTAAAAAAACAGAGAGTGAGTGCCAAATTTGGCTGAAAGGCCATAGTTTGCAGACTTCTGGATTAGGTTGCCATGAAAGAGAAAGTAGAGAAAAAGCCTTGGGAGGCCCTTCAGGCTGCTGTCACAGCTCCCTAGGCTTACCTGCCTAGAACATATATCACACTAAACCATGACCGCCTAATTACCTGTCTTTCTCCTGTACAAACTGTGTGTTATTTGGAGCCAGGCAATGAGTGTATGCAATTGTTAATTTGTTCACTCAACACCTTTTACACCAGTTATGTACCAAGTACTATGATAGGTGTTAGAGATGCAGTGGGAGAAAAACAAGGGATGCAATCCTTGCTCTTATAAAGCTTAGAGTCTAGGAACAAAAATAAATATCACATAAATATAAACTTCCCATTGCGATCATGCCATAAAGGAAAATTACAGAATGCTTCAATAGACTATATCTGGGATACCTAATTTAGGTTGTTGGAACCGGAAAGACTTTGTAAGGAGGCATTATTCAAGCTTAGTCTTTAAAGATCAGTAGGTTTTAACCAGGATGTGGCAGAAACTAGCCTAATGTTCACCAGTCTCATTTCCTGTTCCTGGACACAAAGGAAGACTTTTTTTCCCCCTTTTTTGCCTCCTTTGCAATTAGTTTAGGCTCATGTGACTGTGATGGCCAATGGGATGTGGGCAGACTTGGTGCTTGCCATTTCTTGCCTGGCCAGAAAACTCCTTGCATAATCACTCACACGCTCTTTTTTTTTCCACAGCAACCACAAAGGCCACATTTTTAATATGGGGTTGCCACAATCTAAAAGGACTCCAAACCCCTGAGTTTCCACTTGAAGAAGAGCCAACTGACCTACATCAGACCGTGATGTGAGCAATAAATCAGTCCTTTTAGGCATAAGCTACTTAGATGTTGGGACAATTGTCTACCAAAGCATATTCTAGCCCTATGCTGACTATTTCATAGATAAGCTGAGTGGCAGGGAGAAAATTTAGAAAGATATCCTGAGGCAGGCAAAGAATCTTTTGAATTTGAGAGATTGAGAGAAACTCAACGGAGCCTTAACACAGTAAACAAAGAATGATGGGTGGAGTGTAGGTGGAGACCCAATCATGAAGTATGGGATTAGGTTTATTAATATTTTTAGAGTTGGCTTGGCTCCTGTGGCTCAAGTGGCTAAGGCGCCAGCCACATACACCTAAGATGGCGGGTTCAAATCCAGCCCGGGCCTGCCAAACAACAATGATGGCTGCAACCAAAAAATAGCCAGGCATTGTGGCGGCGCCTATGGTCCCAGCTACTTGGGAGGCTGAGGCAGGAGACTCGCTTGAGACCAGGAGTTGGAGGTTGCTGTGAGCTGTGATGCCACAGCACTCTACCCAGGGGGATAGCTTGAGGCTCTGTCTCAAAATATATATATATATATTTTTTTTTAGAGTTTATCCTGTGTGAAGTAGGAAGCAATGGAATGAATTTAAACAGGGGAATGATATAATTGGGGTAATATTTTCAAAAGTTACTGTGGTTAGTGTTTGGAGACTGGGCTGGCGGGAAAGATAGGATACAAGGAGACCTGTTAGGTCAGGACATGATCACTGTAGTTGAGGCAAAAGATGAGAGCGGGTACAGTAGAGATAGAAAAAAAATGGTATGTTTTTAGGTGTATATTTTGGACTTTGTGAAGGCTTGGATTTGGTGGGTAAGGAAAAAGGGGGTATCTGAAATAACACCAAAGTTTCTAGCATGAGCAACTTGGTGGATGGAAAAGGATGGTGGTGCCATTTAACAAGGAGGGGGAAGATCTAATCTTCCCTCTAGGAGGAGGACGTATCAGAGAGAATATGAGGAATTTAATTTTGAGACATCCAATGCCAGTATTGAGCAGCTATGTGGACATAGGAGTCTGGAGTTCTGAAGAGGGGTCTAGGATAGACACGTGAATTTAGGAATCATTGCCATACAGATGGTTTTCAAGGCCAGAGGTAATACATAAGATTCCCCGGGATGAAAATGTGGAGAAGAACAGAAGAGGAGCCCAGGCCTGAAGCCTAAAGAACTTCAACATTGAAAAGTTGAAGTTTTCAATGGGGGGAGGAGGGTGGTGCCTGTGGCTCAAAGCAGTAGGGTGCCGGCCCCATATGCCAGAGGTGGTGGGTTCAAACCCACCCCCAGCCAAAAACTGCAAGAAAAGAAAAAGTTAGAATGGGAAGGTGAAGCCAGATGTAGAAGAAACTCCAGAGAGTTTTGTACCTTGGAAGCCAAAAGGTAGCCAGAACAAGGATGGTCAGCTGTATCAAATACCCTGAGAGGTCACATAAGAACAGATCTAGAAAGATCCAGCAAATCTGCCAACTTGGATGACTTTGATGACAATATCCAAAGTGATTTTGGTAAAACAAATGGGAGGAGAGGAAGTAGAGAGTGTGTGGACATCTTTTTTCAAGGAGTTTGCCTTTGAAGAAAAATAGAGAAAAAAATGTCCTACCTGGAGGTACAGGGAGTTTTTTATGTTTCGAGGTTGGGGGTTTTCAGGAGGGGTGTTTGTTTTTTTACTTTTGATTTTCAGACAATTTTTGAATTGCAGAGGAATTTTAAAATTAGTAAAGCAGGTATAAGCCCTGTGAGCATTCAGATGTGCCCACATGCGGGAAAAGTTTCTTCCAGAGATTTAAGCACTGTGCTGAGGGATAGCGGAGACGGGAAGGGATGGAACAGGGATTTGAAGATACAATTCAGAACAGCCACTGTGGGAAATAGATACAGCAAGCCAGCGTGGATAATTCCCGCCTTGTGATGGGCTCGAGTGGAGTCAGGAAGCCTGAATCAAGAAAGTTGAGTGCCTTTCTCTAGCAATTTAACTTTCCCCCTCTGTGTTGAGGATTAGTGGTTGAACAAGAATCTGGCTGAAATGAGTGACCCTGGGGCCCAAACTGGATGAGAAGGCAGTGAAGCCTGGAGTAAACTGTAGCCTGGGAGAAAAGAATGGAGTCGAAAGAGGAATAGCACCAGACGAGTTTGCAACCGTGGCTACACATGAGAATCACCTGGGACACTTAAAAAAATAACAACAAAAACACTCCCATGCTTTAAAATGTGATTTGAATTGATCTAGGGTGGTTTCTAGACTTTGGGGGTTTTTTAAATCTCCCTGTGTGCTTATACTTACCAGACAACCAGGTTTGTAAGGCACAGCTGTATGTTTATTATACAAACATTACAGTAGGAAATGGTAAATAAAAACAAGTTGGAGCTTGGAAACAATAGCAACTTTTCTGATGTAGTAATGATGCTAGAGGGTAAGGAGGAATTATAAATCAGTGGCTGAAAACACTGAGTAAAATGGTTGGGGCTTAACTGATTAGCGATGTGAACAGATGGTGTAGAACGGAAGGAGACGTTTTTGAAGTGGGGTGAGATAACTAGGAGTAGTCTGGATGATATGGCAGCTGGAAATAAAGAAAACCTCTGTGCTCCCTCCTACCCTGAGAGATGGACAAGTAGAGAGGGTGGGGTCCCTCAGAGGCCTGGGAAGGGGAAGTTGTTCAGCAAAAAGTCAGGTCTTGGGCCAGGCATGGTGGCTCATGCCTGTAATCCTAGCCCTCTGGGAGGCTAAGGTGGATAGATTTGCCTGAGCTGAGGAGTTGGAGACCAACCTGAGCTAGACTGAGACTACGTCTCTAAAAATAGCCAGGCATTGTGTGTGACAGGTGCCTGTAGTTCCAGGTACTTGGGAGGCTGAGGCAAGAGAATTGCTTGAGCCCAAGAGTTTGAGGTTGCTGGGAGCAGTGACACTGTGACACTTTACTCAGTGGTGACAGAGTAAGACTGTGTCTCAAAAAGAGAGAGAGAGAGAGAGAAAGAAAGAAAGAAAAGAAAAGAAAAAAGAGAGAGAGAAAAGAAGCTAGCTCTTTGCTGAGGCTGGAAGAGTAGTAGAGAAAAAAGCTTGAAAATATGTTTCTTCCCTTTGGAGATAGATCTGCAGTCTGGCTAGACTGTACCTATACCAGAATAGGGGACCCTGCTCACCCTCTTATGTTGTGGGCCTGTGTCTGTAGCACCATTCTGTGTGGCCTCACTGATCCTCAGCTGCACCCCTCTTCTCTGGGGGCAGAAGCTGAAGCAAAGGCAGAGAGGGCCTTGCTTAGTGTGAGCCACTTGGACGTGATTCAACTCATTCTTCAGGCAGTGTGAGCAGGAAGCTCCTCACCTTCGGATTTATAGGAAGTGGGAAACACCAGAGGCCACTTCCCCTCAAACAGCACTATTAAAACCCTCTGATGTATACTCAGATAAGAGATAACATTCTTCAAAAAGTCAGAAACTGCATTATTGATATCTTGATACTGTTTTGACCCTGTCAGCACCTCTCCATGTGAGACAGATCTGGGACGAGATGTAGGGCTCAGAGACCAACCCAACTGGGGGCGTGAGCGTAACAGTCACTGAAAACTCCCACCTGCTGTTGAAGACACCACCGTTCTGAAGTAAAGGCAGGGAAGGCACAGGCACACACATACCTTGAGTTCACAAACATGGAGGAAATTTTGTGGAAGGGACAGCAGCAAGGAAGCAGTTTTCTCACTCTACCTTCTGGTACCCCAGATAGGATCAACAAAGCTTAGAAGCAGATGTGGAGCAGGAGGTTGAATCAGAAGAGTCAAGTTTGAGATCTGGCTCCATCCACCTCTGGGGGAACCCATGCCAACCAGCACACAGCTGGAAAACTTCAGAGGGATGCATATCACATGTATCCAGTTCAAGGGAGTCAAGATATTTTGGCTTCCTCCCCTGCCCCCAAATCTTCTGGAAACAACACAAAAACAAAACAAAGCAAAAACACAGAAAAGTCCCCATTTTTAATGAAATAAGGAAATGCTTAGAACTTCAAACCCCAAGTCATGAAATATGCCCACCTTGAGCAGGACAGGTATTTCCTTAGATGTTAGTGCCACAGTCCTAACTGTGATCCTTGATCCTTAGATTAAGGTGGTATTTTCCAAAGGGGAAAATAGACTCGTATTACTGGGGAAAGATGTGATAAGTTTAGGTAGTTCACGAACAGTCATTCAGTCCTATTAAGTGACATAACGAAAAAGTGATTCATTTCTTAGTTCTCTTTCATTTGTGATAAAATCAAGAAGAAAGCCTTGGTTTAATGCCAGTAGTCTTTACCTTTTTCTAATTTGTGTTAATCAGTCTTTCTAAGAAGGAAAGCATAGACTTCAGACTCAGCTTCCAGTAGACAACTCTAGCTAGCTAGAACTTACTATCATTTTGTTATAGTTGCATTTATTTAATAGTAAGTGATACTGGTTTTTCATTTATGATAATGACCTCCTTTTTAAATAAGTTAAAATTATCCAGGTACAATGGCTCATACCTGTAATCCTAGCACTCTGGGAGGCTGAAGCAGGTGGATTGCTTGAGCTCAGGAGTTGAAGACCATCCTGAGCAAGAGCAAAAGACTCTGCCTCTAAAACCAGCCAGACATTGTGACAGGCACCTATACCCCCAGCCACTTGGAAGGCTAAGGCAAAAGAACACTTGAGCCCAACAGTTTGAGGTTGCTGTAAGCCATGACGCCACAGCACTCTACCAAAGGTGACAAAGTGAGACTCTGTCTCAAAATAAATAAATAAATGGGAAATGATTTGACAAAAAAACATTGATTTTAATAGGATTGATATGCTGATGAGGGAAAAATTGTGGAAGCGGTCCTCAAATGACTGCAATTTAGATTTGATTAGTAAGATCTAAGGACTCCATAGGAGAAACTTGGAGTGTTCCTGTGAAGAAACAGTACGACAGCAGGTGAGGTTGAAAAGAGGAGTAAACAGGCTGAAGCAATTGCTAGATTATAACTCAGAGAGCCTGGACTGAGAGGGCTTTGCTAGGAGCCTTAATAACCTCCTGATTGCCAAAATCTGAGAACCTCAGAGACATTCTCTTGTGGAGAGGAAATACTGTAAGCAGATTTAGAAACACACCAAAGTAAAGCTGCCACCTACCTCAAAGACCTTCTATCTCTTCTCATGCTATTTAATGAAGAATTCTCCATCTCATCAGAGAAATTACAAAATTCTCCTTTTCTTCTCTTTCTTTTCTTTCTCTCTCTCTCTCTTCCCCTCCCTCCCTTCGTTCCTTCCTTCTTTCTTTCTTTCTTTTTTGAGACAGGGTCTTGCTCTATTGCCCAGGCCAGAATGGAGTGGCATCATCATAGCTCACTGCAGCCTCAAATTCCTGGGCGCAAGTGATTCTCCTGCTTCAGCCTCCCATGTAGATGAGACTACGAGCATGTGCCACAATGCCCCACTAATTTCTCTTATTTTTTTGTAGAGGAGGCTGGTCTTGTACTACTGGCCTCAAGCAATCTTCCCATCTTGGCCTCCCAAAGTTCTGGGATTACAGACCTGAACCACCATGTCATGTCCGGGTCCAAAGTTCTCTCTCTTTAAAATTAAAAAAAAAAAAAACAACCCTAAAGGAGCAGGGGTTTTTTTTTTTGTTTGTTTTTTTGAGACAGAGCCTCAAGCTGTCCCCCTGGGCAGAGTGCTATGGCTTCACTGCTCACAGCAACCTCCAACTCCTGGGCTCAAGCGAGTCTCCTGTCTCCGCCTCCCAAGTAGCTGGGACCACAGGCGCCCGCCACAACGCCCGGCTATTTTTTGGTTGCAGCCATTATTGTTTTTTGGCGGGTCCGGGCTGGATTCAAACCCGCCACCTTAGGTGTATGTGGCTGGCGCCTTAGCCACTTGAGCCATAGGCGCTGAGCCAAAGGAGCAGTTTCAGCAGTGCAAATAAGGAATTATGGACCAACAAAAGAAGAAAACACTAAGTGGCTAAACTCAAGAAAAGAAAGAAGAAAAAAAAACACTTTAGAATCAACCCAAAACAGAATGAACAAACATACAAACAATGAAACAATATGTAAGAGAACAAAGAAATAAAAACAATTATAGAAATTTGATAGTTATGGAAAATAAACAATGTAGATTCAATATATGCATAATTGAAGAACTCATTCTGAGTTCTTCTTTAGAACTCAGAATGAATGGAGCCACAGAATAATTGAAGAAACTTAACTGAAATGAAGACTTGCATCATCAAGACACCATGGAAAGCATGCACCATGTCAAGGTAAAATGGGTACACAGTGATCAGTAATAGAATCTATCAGATTAAAATAATCAAGAGCAACATGATGTTAAATGACAGTGAAGCAAGGTCCATATAATTTAAGGGTATGAAGGTGTGACTCATGAATTTGGTATTCTGCCAAATTGTTCCTGAGAAAGGACATGGACAGTCATTCTTGAGTGTGAACTAACAGAGTTTCCACATTCTCAAAAAAGTTTTTCTTTATGCTGTAGTTCAGTCAACCAAGAGATGAATCAAAATAAAGAAACCAAGAAGACAATTGAAGATTAAAAAAAAAAAAGGCGATAAAATTTAAAATTGTTTTAAATGCAGAAGTAAGCTGTCTACTAAACAGCTGCAGAATGTATGGTTAAAGAACAAAATGGAAACATTGCAAACTCTTAATTATAGACCTAACAAAAATTGAGAAAAAAGGACAATGGAAGGACTTCAAAACATAAACTTACTTATCTTTAATGGCCAGAAAATTATCCATTCTACAAAATGAAATGCATAAACTGCAGCTTTTTAAAACAAACATGATTCCAACTTCATGATGATTTTTGTATTAGTTTTT
>NW_003852415.1:17035552-17046887 GCF_000181295.1 Otolemur garnettii
GGCTGGCGCCTTAGCCGGTTGAGCTATAGGCGCCGAGCCGTATTAGTTTTTCTTAACCTCAAGGGAGTTATTTTAAGAATTTTTGTGGTGTAGAAATATTTAGCTGAAGTTCAGCGATTTTTTTTTCCATTTTAATTTAATTTCTTTTACTGAAAAATAATTTGCTGAGTAAAATTCCCCTGTTTTCTATTGATCTTTCTACTCTGTGTGGGCAAGGACCTGGTCAGATGATGTATTCCAAATGTTTATGATTGTTTCCAGGAACTGAAAGATTTATGACAGTTTCTTAAAAATGAATAAACTTCTTCTTTGTGCTTTTTAATGTTTTTATAATAAAACAAATCATATATAAAAATAACTCATTATTCTTGAGTAGTGTGGTGGAAGGACAAGATGGCCCCCGTGACCTTGGTTCTCATGTGTTACTTCTGTGGTCATGTTGTTTACCTGGCAAAAGGACTTTGCAAGTGTAATTAAAGTTACTAATTAGGGTAAGTTGACTTTAAGAGAGGGAGATGATCTGGATGGGCCTACCATCCTGCTCTAATCATGTGAGGCTTTTAAGAGCTGAGAGTTTTCTCCAGCTGGTAGCAGAAAAAGAAGTCAAAGAGATTCTAAGCATGAAAAGGCTCAGTGTAAAGAGGTATCGCTTGCTGGCTTTGAAGATGGAGGGTCCACAAGGAAAGGTCCTAACAGTACCCTATAGGAGCTAAGAGCAAACCCTTGCAAGAAAACAAGGACCTCAGCCCTACAACTGCAAGGACCTGAGTGCTGCCAACTACCTGAATGAGCCCAGAAGTGGATTCTTTGCCAGAGTCTCCACGCAAGGGCCTTGCATGGCAGACATGTTGGTTTCAGCATTGTGAGAATGTGAGTAGAGAACCCATTTGAACTGACAAGGCGTTCTGACCTGCAAAACTGTGGGGAAAAAAAAGGGGTCCTGTTTTAAGCTGCTGGGTATATGGCCATTTGGTACATAACAAAAGTTAACTAAATACAAGCAGTAAATATTTTTTCCTCCATGCCAGACATACAGAATCATCATCATCCTTGTGATCATCATCACCATTCCCAAGCCATCCTCACGCTCTTGCAGCTCCTTATTCATTCTGGATCTGCAGAGTCCATGCCATCTCTAGAAGTCCCACATGCTCGGAGAGAAAATGGACCATTTTGTGCGATGGCTGGAAGACTCCAGTTTGGGATTGGCTATCTCAGGAATCTTAGAATGGGATTGTTTCTTTTGTGCAAGTTGAATTTTTGAAGAACAACAACATATGATTATAAATGAATAAATAAACAAGTTGGAAGCAGAAAACTAAAGATGAAGAGTAGCAGGTTGGGAAGGGATGGGTTGGTGGACAGAAAAGCAACATGGTGGGAGGCTGAGTAGAAAAGATGGCAAAAATACCCTGCTTCCCCTCATCTTTCTTCCAGTCCCATTCCTTGGAAATGATCATTTTAACTTTTAGATACTTCTTCCTATGTTATTTCTATTTCTTTAAATAATATGCTTTTATCACTATTGATTGATTTTTATACCTTACCTGTTTTTCTCTTTCCATGATGAATAAGGATTTCGCTGGCCGCCCCTTTTCTCTCTATATATTTAAATGCTTTGTTTCTCTGTAAGTTACTTTTGTTATACTAACACACTGACAGCTTTATTTCTTGTTCTGTCAACTAAGGGCAGTATCTCTTGGCTCCTCACTTTTTAAGATGAAGGTAACAGCCATCCTGACTCTGCAGATTCTCTCCTGCATCTTCCTCCCAAAGTCTGTCCTGTATAATTTTAAGGATAACACTTACAATCTATACTTAACTGTGATCAGCTCTTCCACAAACTGATCCTAAAAAACGAAAATCACAGAATTGCTATTTCCATTCTCATAACCCTGTAAATACTGTTCTCTGAAAAGGCAAAATGTTTGTGAGGACTGCTCTTCCTTTCATCATAGATGTTTATTTCCTTGGGGTCTTCTAGGTACCTTTCTTTTATGCGTATCTTGTTGCATTTTTCTTCATGGGAGCTCATTTTAACCCAGCTTCTTCATCCCATCAGGTGTTCTATTGAGTTTTTAAACCCTCCCCTCTGAGACCCACCGTCCGCCTATTGCACAGCTGTCATGAGGGATTTGCTTTCATGGCTTTCCTGGGTCAGTTCCGCACTTTCCAAGCTCCATGTCTCCCTACTTCTTATATAATAATCTTATAATAACAAGGTTATTATACCCTTGTTTTACTGCAGCTCATTTTCAAGTACATTCCTAAGAAATGGAGTAGCAAATGTCAGTTTTCTGGGGCCTATTTGTCCAGAAGATCTTTAGTCTCAACCTGTGGGTTGCGACCTCTTTAAGGATTGAACGACCCTTTCCCCTTTCACAGGGGATGCCTAAGACCATCGGAAAACACATATTTCCGATGGTCTTAGGAACCGAGACACCGCTCCTTATGTGTGGGGGTCACCACAACATGAGGAACTGTATTAAAGGGTCATGGCATTAGGAAGGTTGAGAATCACTGGTATCCCCACACTTGGGTGATAGTTTGGCTAATTCAGGCATTCTAGATTGAAAACAGGCATTCTAGATTCCCGCAGAATACTGAAGGCATCACCCAATTATCTTCTAGAATCTAGTGTTTCTGGTGAAAAGTCTGATGTCTGCTTTATTTTTGTTCTTTGATAGATGACCTTTTTTACAAACTGGAAGTTTTCTAGTTGTTCCCTTTATCTATGATGTTCTAAAATTGAGATTATGTGACTAGGTGAGTCTTTTATTGGGACATTTCAGTCAAGTTGTATGGTCATCAATGCTGGAAATTTGTTTATTTAATACTGTCCTCTTCCTTCGTTTTCTTTGTTCCTCTGAATCTACTACTTATGGAGTGTTGGGCCTTTTGTATTTATTCTCTATGTATTTTTTCTTACCTTGGAGGATAGTTACTTTAAGTAAAAGAACCCAAATCAAAGCAAATTAAACTAAAAAGCTCTAATTAATATATTCGAAAGACTCATGAAGATATTTCATCCAAGTGGCTAAGGCGCCAGCCACAAACATCTAAGGTGGTGGGTTCGAATCCAGCCTGGGCCTACCAAACAACAATGATGGCTGCAACCAAAAAATAGCCAGGCATTGTGGTGGGCACCTGTGGTCCCAGCTACTTGGGAGGCTGAGGCAGGAGACTCGCTTGAGCCCAGGAGTTGGAGGTTGCTGTGAGCTGTGATGCTACAGCACTCTACCCAGGGGGACAGCTTAAGGCTCTGTCTCAAAAAAAAGATATTTCATCCATAAAAGAATAGGATTGATAACAAAGGACAAAGAAGAGCTCTTATTAATTAAAACTATGACCACTAAAAATACAAAAGAATTAGTGGAAAATTTGAAAGATCAAATTGTGGTAGTTCTCTAATTAGGATGAAATATTTGGGCCTATTTTTCAGCAGACCTCACAGCTTCGCTCATTTTTAAGTGCTTATAGCACCTTAGGGTCGTACTCTTTCCTTCGAAGGTCTCAGATTCGAATGTTTACATAGGCCAGAGTGATAAGGAGAAGCAGCTGGCTGGAGTGGGAGTGCTGGAAGGAGGGGTGCACCTCATTCAAAGTCACAGTCATCCCTCAGCAGCAGCTGGTGGCTGCCACCCAGGAACACTGGCCTACCATAGGCTAATCTTCGGATTTTTCCAAGAAATATAAAAATTCAGATTATTAAGTAATAGTAACAATTTAAAATGTTGTCGTATAATTCAAGCTCAACTGTGGCCATCGGCCAGCTGTGACTACTAATCTGCTGCCTGTAAACACTGCATGTGGGAGAGAAAACTTGAAACAAGGTTGTTCAGGGAACAGAAAGCCACTGCAGGACCCCCCAGCTGGTCACAGCCTGGTTAGGTGTGCCTTCTTTGAGCTCCACCCACTCTTGGATATGATTCTGATCATTTCCTACTTCTCTTAACATTCAAAGCCGCACTGCCTCTCTCAGATCTAAGCCAGCCATCTTCTTTTCTTTTCGTCTCTTAAGGTGTTTTGGCTGAAAGAAATCATCCCACCTTGGGATGACAAAGCTAGCAGTACATTTTGTCAGGGGAATTATACAGGTGTTAAAGAAGATGGAGAGAAGGGCTGAGATGAGAACCCCACACACCCCCCCCCAGGTGTTTTGGTGCTTATGTGGCTGCTGTGCTGTTTGCTTGCTCGGTTGACAAGGGGAATGCTGCTGGGGGCAGGGGAGTTGGGGGATACAGAGAGCAGGAAATACAGTCTCTACCATCATCATCTGAGATGCTCACTCCACCACAGTCTTTACCCATAGGCCTGCCTGGAGACTGGGAAATGGACCAGAAAACATTTAACATCATTGAGCCTGAGCTTCTGCGTCTATAAAACTGGGATAATAAAAATAGCTGTTTGTACTTCAGAGTATTGTTCCGAGAATCAAATGTGCAAGGTGGTAGTATTATTATTGCAAATAAACCATTGCCTCTGTTGGCGAAATTAAGAGTGCATTTGGATTACACAAGGTAGGGGGAGGAAACAGATCTCGATAATATCCCAAGGTTACTCTGTGGTGAAATTTCCAGTTGTTGCAGAGTTGATGTCATCTTTATCTGATGCAAGTGACTACAGTTTATCTTCTTTAATTAAACCTATTTAAATAACAAGACATTTGCAATAACAAGACACATCAGAAAAGAAGGCAAGACTGTCTTTGGAAGTCCTTGGACCACCTATATCCAAATGACAAAATGGGAAGAGCCCTTGGAGGAGACAGGAATTCTCCTTCGTTTTCAGGAACTTTGTTTATGTGTTGGTCTGCTCCCAGAGAATCCCTTTTATGTCTTACAATCTTTGGAAAACTAACAGAAAACTATGGTGTCAAGGTCATACTGAGTTCTGATTCGACTCAGCTGTCAGAAGAGAAGGAACTTCTAAAATTCCTGGCTGGGAGAGTGTGACCCATTATACAGGCACCGTCTGCTTGTCATTCAGTTTCATCATTACTGTGTACATTTCATAATAAACAGTGCAAAGATTCATGTATAAATATGTTCCTGGAGGCAATTTTTATAAGAGCAAACAATTAGAAAATGACATATATGCATATATGGGGGAATAGTTAAAGATACCACATTTTCATGATGAAGGATTATGCCGTGATTAAAAGCGTATTTACTCAATGGTTACTTTGGGGAATGGGAACACCACAGATGTCCTTCTGTTGGCCTGGATTGAGGCAGACTATGAACCTCTACTTCTACTGCCCAGTAAAAGGCAGCTGGGACCACACAGGAGCATGACTTTAAATAATGCAGTTCAGCTGTACCGTGCTGGTGAGCTGCTGTGACCCATGGACAGGTGAGGCTTGCAGCTGTTGGAGGTGGAGCTGTTCACATCAGGCAAACACATCTGGTGGCCTTCAAGGGAAAATGGATGCCACAGATCTTGCATAATCCATGCACAGTTGCACGGACCCCAAGAAGTCACCATTTTCTGACAAGCCTGCACATGGGATATTGCCCCTATGAGAGATGTTAACCTGATTACAAAGAGCCAGGTCATCAGGACGTGGAATGAATGAATGAGGTCCCGAAGGAGCTCAGCTATATGTATTAGTGGAAGCAAAGCTCTGGGTGCTTGTTCCAAGGCTATTACTTAATGCAAAAGAAAGTTGCAGTTGAGTCATGCTTTTTGTTTTCTTTGTGAGACAGTCCACTTTGTCACTCTCAGTAGAGTGCTGTGGCGTCATAGCTCACAGTAACCTCAGACTCTTGGGCTCAAGTTATTCTCTTGCCTCAGCCTCCCAAAGTAGCTGGGACTATAGGCACCTGCCACACCCCCAGCTATTTTTTTAGAGATGGGATCTCACTCTTGCTCAGGTCGGTCTTGAACTCCTGAGCTAAAGCAGTCTGGAGCTCAATAAAAGCATATAGACATAACAGGTAACCTTCCTAGATGACTCAGCCTTCCAGAGTGCCAGGATTACAGGCGTAAGCCACCACACCTGGCCCTTGATTCATGCTTTTATTCTTGACCCGGGACATAGGATGTGGGCTCTTACCTCAAATCCAAGGAATGTGTTGGATGAGTTCAACAGGAGACTCTTTTTTTCTTTTGTAGTTTTGGGCCAGGGCTGGGTTTGAACCCACTACCTCCAATATATGGAGCCAACACCCTACTCCTGTTAGCCACAGGCCCCGCCCTCAACAGGGGACTCCTTTCAGAGGTGCTGAAGAGTCTTCTGGAATGAACATCCTAGGAGAAGGAGCAGCAGCCCAGCCAGGCACAAAGAGAGTTTCCTAATTAATAAGTCTTGGTCAGCAGAGAAGCTGAGTCTCCTGGCAAGGCCTCTCCAGCTTCTCCTGGCTCAGGCCTCAGTGATCTTCTCTTTATTCTGTGGGGTGAGGACCCAGCCTTAGAAAGGTTATTTTACCACAAACTCCCTTACATAGGGGCCATAAGTAGTGTTGCCCTGCTGCCCTTGTAACAGTGAACTACAGACACGCCATGTCACCTTGCTCCCACCTACCAAACTGCTCCGGTGTTGTGGGTAGGGTCTGGCCCCCGGGCATTGGTGATGGCACCCCATCGAACCACAGCTGCACAGAGAGTCTGTGGTGCTTGACTGGACAATGAGGTGCCCATCAGGGATAGGTTTATACAGGAGCACAGGTGGGACCCCCAGAAGTCACTGAGAGGCTTTGACAGGGAACAAGGATGCTAAATGAGCACCAGGGAAACTGGTGACTCCATCTTGGCCCACTGCATGGTGAGGCTTGAAAACCAAGTTACATACAGATGGCGAAACCAAGGCATAAAGAGGTTAATTCTCTTGCCCAAAGTTAAGGGAGCTGTTAAGGGACAGAACCAAGATGCTAACCCAGGTCATGTTTACTTCTGCTTATTCTCTTGGACCATGAGACCTTTCAGGAGAAACCGGAGAATGTCTAAGGAATGCCAGTCATCCAGCTGGATAGGAAAAAGAAGGCACCAAGGGAACAGCAAGATTGAAGTTGGAACACGATTTTAGACTGTATTGTGGAGGAGTTTACACTAATTTCGGCAATAGCGGCATAGTCTAGGGGTCAACAAACTAGAGCCTGGGGGCCAGATCCACTCACTGTGTTTTTAGACTATGCATTAAGAATAGTTTTTACAGATGAACATTCACAACCAATCTGATGATAGAGAACACTGGCTTTGAATCTCACCGAAGCAAAATAGTATCCCATGAAAAATTCCATTCTTCTCATCAGTAGAGCTGCCTAACAAAGTATTATATTCAACTATTACCATCATGTTTTAATTTTTATCAGTAAAAATTTGTAGAAGTTTTTCTCTCGTAGTCTCTATATAGTAGTATCTATATAATCTCATCAGTTTTGCCTCTTGGCCTTCAAAGCCTAAAATATTTACTATCTGACCCTCTACAGAAAAATATTGCCAAACCCTAGTGGAAAAAAGTGATTAGAAAAAAAATCATGAGTATAACTATTTTATTGTACACTTTCACCAATAAAAAATGTTCTGTATATGCATATTTACTTAAAATATGTTATGCATTATACCACTAACGTATGCAAACAACACAGGTCTATGAAAATAAACAGGGCTATATAGTCCAACTGTCTGAGTTCAAGTCCCAGACCTACCATTATGAAAGGGCAAATTTTCTAACCTGGTGCCTCAGTTTCCTCATCTGAAAAATGGGGATAATAATAGTATCTATTTTATTTGATTTAGTGAGAGTTAAATTAGTTACTGTAAAGTGCTCAGAACACTCCCTGATACATAGTAAATGCTAAATAAGAGTTACTAATGGTATGCACACTTTAATTCACACAACAAGTAAGAATTTAAAACAAAAAGATGATAATAAAAGTCTTAAACATTTCTTTGGGCATCCTCACACAGCATCTCACGTCACACCTCAGTTTTGTACAGGATAGATCATTGGTTATTCAGGTGACTTTGTTAGAGGACAGAGGCTGGTGACACAGAGGCTACTAATTAGGAGAGAATTCATTGATTCTGGGAAATGGGAGGGCCTGACTTTGGGCCTAACTGACTGTGGGAGTGGAGTAAGGGTTGTCCCTAACTCCTGACCAAAGCATCTTATATTTTCTTTTTAAGTCATTTGCTACCACCAAAAAATGCAATCAGCATTAGCCTGAGTGGTCCCTTTGCTCACTCTTGTCACAGCCTTTACTGAGCCCTTTCTATGTGCCAGGCGTACAGGGGTTATAAAGATGGATCAGAAATGACACCTGCCCTTAAGAAGCTCATGGCTGGGAAGTATATCATCCCCTTGGTGTCTGTGGGGTATTGGTTCCAGGATCCCTTGCAGACACTAAAATCCACACACGTCTAAGTCCCTGATATAAGGGAGTGTAATATTTATATATAACATACTATCCTCCTGAATGGTTTAAATAATCTTTAGATTACTTATAAAATCTAATACAATGTAATTGCTATGTCAGTTGTTATACTGTATTGTTTTGTTTGTATTATTATTATTATTTTGAGTCTCACCATGTCCCTCAATAGAGTGCTGTGGCATCACAGAGCTCACAGCAACCTCAAACTCCTCGCCTTAGGCGATTTTCTTGCCTCAGCCTCTACTTACAGGGTCTTTCTGATGCTATCAACATTAAACATCCTTAAAAAGCTAAGCCATTTTGTTTTGATTATTTTTAAAAGGCAATGTGACTCAATGGTAATAAAAACTACTTTGAATGGTATGCTAGTGAGCAATCATATTGAGTTCTCCTCAAAAACGGAATTTAATAACCTTGATCTACATTTACGTTCAAGGAGCTTGGTTGTCTGCTTTTATTCTGAGAATGAAAACTTGTGGTTTTAGAACCTGATATTTTATGGGGCGTCTGCAGTAGGAAGATTGAAAGGGTTTTCTCCCCTTTTCTCCCCAATCCTATGGGTCTCTTCCTCTGAGTTCTTTTCTTCCTCCCCCCCTCATTTATTCATTTCTTCACAGAATCTGTCAAACTATCTTTCTGTAAACAAGCATATGCCTTTTTTTGAAAACATGAGCTTGACCTCAATAAACTAGGATTAAAGTAGCATTTGTTAGAAAAGAAGATAGTCTCGCATCCCAGAGGATGGGGCAGCCCCCAATAGGCAAGAACTACACCACACTGAGAATTTTAGTTTTAGCTTTTCAAAGTAATACATATTGTCAGAAGGAAACTGGAGAATCAGGGAAGTAATAAAGAAATAGGGGGAAATGTCCTTTATTTAACCATCTAAGAGAAACCTCTGCTAATGTTTTAGAATATGTTCTCCCAGTAATTTTAGTTTACATTTTTTTTTTTATCTGTGGTATACCTGGCAATCATCCCTTAAGTACGATATTACACCCTGCCTTTTGGAGCTTACTGTTGTGTTATTAGCACTTCTCCAAATCAGTGGGAGAGGATCACTTGAGCCCAAGGGTTCAAGATTACAGTGAGATATGATCATACTACTGCACTCCAGCTTACCTTGGCAACAAAACAAGATCCTGTATCTCTCTCTAAAAAAAGAAAAGCCTACAGGCATTACAGGCATTGTATGCCCCACCTCAATTTGCACCTGCCAATCTACACGTCAACAGTACAGGGGAGAGAGTCATATTCGTGAGCCGCCCTCAGCACATTCATACATGGATCTCCACCACATTGGAGGTTGTGGTCTGTCTCCTGCTTACAGAACAAAGAGAGAAAGATCCATAAAAGAGTCTCTAGGCCTGACTCAAATGTCCTACTGTCAGCAAGGAAGGAGGAAAGATGCAAGAGAACACATTCCTTGGAGTTCCTTACTGGGGAATGGAGACATTCCTTGCTTTTATGTCAACTTGAGAGCAGGGGTGGCAAACGTGTTGGTTTATACAATTTTTAATGTATAATAAATATCTGTTCCCACTCTGGGGCCTCTAGATCTTCCATGGCTCACTGCTAAAGCATCCTTTGGGGTTCAGCTTAGCTGTTACTTCTTCGAGTCATTCCCCTGACCTCTAATCTGATGCAGCTTCCTTCTACGCGCCCCCCTCCGTTACGCTCCACCTCATCTCCATTCCCTGCTTTACTGTCTTCCTAGCATGGACCACTAGCCAAAACAATCTTGCTCAAATACTGACTGGCTTCTACGCTGCCGGTTGTCTTCCCCTTCTGGAAGTAGGCAGTTTCCCTGTCGTGTCCTTTGCTGTGTCCCCAGTGCTTAGCACAGTCTCTGGCATAGGTGTAGCTGGCAATACCCACTGTTGAATGAGTGAGGGGTGCTCCTGGGCTAAGGCATGAGCTCCTGCCGCCCCCATCTGTTCAAGTCCCGGTGTTAACAGCTCCATCTCCTATGCAAGTCTTCTCCATCTCCCCTCCCACCCCCTAGCCACACTAAGACAATTGCAGTGGTGACAACTTGTTCTGTCCGCCCAGTCTCTGTCTTCACCCCGCACCAGGTGTTCTTCCTGAGCCTCACCACGCCGCCCGCCACCCCATCTATAACATGCCTCACTCCCAGTCTGCTCCATTCAAAGCACTGGGCTGACTTCTGGCTTGGGGGAGGACTGGCCATCCCAAGGGGAACATTGGACTTGGGGTGCGAAGGAAGGAAGGGCAGATGGACAGCAACGCCACGCTTGATCCCACACCTCTGTCTTGTTCTAAACTCACAACACTTATTTGTGTGTATCAAATATCGTTAATGGAGGGCCTGTGGTTACTGAGCAGTGAGTCTGCTCAATAACTCCTTGATGCTGATTGTACTGGACACTGAAGAGATTGTCCATTCCGCACCACTTACCCGTTACACAAGCTGCCTCTTTTGCCAATTTCTTCATGGCTCCTCAGAGAGCTGCGAGGTTCTGAAACCACCTTGCTCTCCTGCCCACCGTGGGGCAGTAAGTCCCTTCCTGGGTGTTTGCAGCTCTTCCTGGGGGCTTGCAACTGAGAAAGTCAGTGTCCCTCTGAGGATGGAAACAGTCAAATCCGCAACTCAGAAGCAGGTGGCAGCTCTGTCATGAAGAAAAGGGTGACCAAGCAGAGACAAGAGGCAACTGAAGCTACAAGAGACGAAAGAAGCAAGGTCTGGTTCCTATCACGTTTGACTTTCCTGCAGTTCTGGCAGTGAAACCCTCCCTCTGCTTAAGCTACTTCACCTGCTTTGTATAAGTCTGTCCCTTATAACTACGGCAACCATGTAATTTATTGTCCAAACTAAGTTCTTTTAAGAATGAAAGGGGTCGAAACTGGACCCATACCTTTCACCATTAACTAAGTTAGACTCTCACTGGATTAAAGATTTAAACTTAAGACATGAAACCATAAAAATACTAGAAGAA
>NW_003852415.1:17048351-17062720 GCF_000181295.1 Otolemur garnettii
CAAAAAAAAAAAAAAAAATAACTACCTAGGGACAAAAGATGTAATCTGGGATAGTCCCAGACAAATCAAGACCTTGCTTATAAGCCACAACACAACTATGGGGACAGTTACCCTGTCTAGCATCGAGGGCCAGCAAGCAGGGCCCCAAGGATGGAGTAGATGTCTGATTGTGTAGGTCTGTGGCTGGCAGCTGCAGAATCACGTGCCCTAACAGCCTTTCCTCTCTGCTTGCTGCCTGGGCACACTTTTGCTACACTGCCACAAGGAGGAAAACGCCCTGTTCCAGGCTGGTTCCAAAATTGCATCAGGAAATCCCACAGGACAGAGGAACCAAACTATCTCCTGTCCTAGCTGTGGACCTCAGTGAGGACCACGTCCTCTCTCTGAATCTCAACCAAAAATGGGAAGGAACTTGCTGAGTGACAGTGTTATTGTCCCCACACACTCTGTTCTTCTGTTTCAGATGCCGCTGACTCCTAAGCTACATCCTCTCGGTGACTTTTAAAAAACCTTCCCCCAACCCCATACCAGGTTACTTTGGCCAGCAGCAGCACTCCTTATCTGAGCTGGGAACAAGGAGTTCCTGAGGGTGGGGCAGTGCTCGGGCTCAGAGGGCAGGGAGGGCATTCTATCTCCTGCTGAGGCCCTGGGGGAGGCTGTCCTAGTGAGCCAAGAGCCACCAGCAGAAGCTTGTTGATGTAGGAAAGAGAGCCCACTGGTGGCCACAGGGTACACGATCCTGTCCACTGGCGGCCCCACATGGCACCATTTGAGGAATCACACAGTTCAGTTTTCTGGGACAGAGAAGAAGGAGACACCGAGGAAGATGTCCACACCCTCTTGTAGAGCCAGGAAGTCTCCTCAACACTGTCCTTGTCAGAATCCTAGCAAACACACACACGGTGAGGGTGGGATGGCTCCATCCTCCAGGGTGAGTTAGGGTGAGCTGTCAGGGACTAATTCAGGGATAGCCCCAGAGGCTGCGCCCCAGGTATAAATCCACAAATTTCCCCAGCTTCTTTAAACACTCCAGATTCTTAGACTTCCATTCTTTGCCCTCAACAAGGGTGGGAAGAAGGAGTGGCCATTGTGGACTTTACCACATGAAGGTCTATTGCTTTAAGGAGTGTTGAGGGTGGGAAGACATCTATAAAGCCAGCTCGGCACATTCCTAGTCCATTGGTCCATGCCCACAGGGCACACGCCTTTTCCTGAACCTGGAGATAACAAGAAAAGTTCTGGCAACTGGGCAAAGGTCCACAGCCTGTATGAACAACTCAGACGTGCTTGTCTGGACCAGAAGATGGTTGGTATAGGGGGCAAGGACCTCTCATAAGAGACCGGTCTGGGTTCTGACCTCTGTCCCATTGCTTAATTTTCTTTAATGACTGGAATACAAATCTCCAAGTCCTCTGAACATGTCCCTGGTTTCAGGTGCTCCTGCCTCGATTAGGATGAGTTTTCTAGAACACAGCCTTCACTCAACCACCTTCAGGTCTAACACCTCAGTGGCATTTGGCTGCCCATCAATCACCTTTACAACTCTGGTGCTGTGTCCTCTAACATCCTGCCCATGGAAACTGACCATGTTTTCCAAAATGAAGCCTTGACTCAAGGAAGCCAATATCTATACTTCCAGATACCCGTGCTGATTCCTGCCTTTACTCACCTGGGACCCCCTACTCCTTTCAAACCTTGCCTATCTTTTAAGCCACACTCTTCCTTGAAGCCTTTCCTGGTGACTTCAGCCCATTTTAATTTCACTCATTAACCACAAGACTAAGTTAACAGCTGATCTGACGTGCTTTCCTGTGGCACTGGCCCTCAGCTGCTCTTCCCAATTACAGAGTGCACAGCCCAGAAGCTACCTCTGCACATTCATGTCCACGCCTCCATTACGGGGCCTACGATAGTACCATACTCATAGTAGATGTTCAATACACTCTTGTTAATGGTTTGATTTCCACCCCGAGTTGTATTGTTTTGGTTTCTCTTAGTGTTCTTGGATGCTAGTGGTTTGTCATATTCTCAAATAGGAAGATCTCCACTTCGTGAGAACAGTGGCACCCTGAGTTTTGCTGAATTTAAAAGACACACGATGGTAAAAGACCTTTACATGGCTGGGTGCAGTGGCTCATGCCTATAATCCTAGCACTCTGGGAGGCCAAAGCAGAAAGATCACTTGAGTTCAGGAGTTCAGGACCAGCCTGACCAAGAGTGAGACCCCATCTTTACTAAAAATAGGGAAAAAATTAGCTGGGCATTGTAGTGGGCACCTATAGTCCCGGCTACGTGGGAGGCTGAGGCAGGAGGAAGGCTTGACCTAGGAGTTTGAAGTTGCAGGCAGCAGACTAAGGTTCTGTCTCAAAAAAAAAAAGCCCTTATATATAACTTATCTTTTATTTATTCTCTCCAAAGACCACACACACTTGAGAAACATTAGTGCTTGTGTCACTGTGGGAGAGAAAGGGTAGCCACTGAGCACTGGGACTCCTTGTTGAAATGGCATAATAGAGACCTCATGGCTTCATGGCCCCATGTTGGGAACCAAAGGGATAAGCAGTACAATGCAAGTACCTGTTCCAGGAATCTTCTGTCTCTGCTACTCTCAAACCTTGATTGCATTTAAGATATTTTGTGAAACAGGTGCATGCCACAGAAACAGAGAGGTTAGGAGGAATTTACATAATCATAATGACTATGTAATAATTATAATGATTAATAATATATTATTGAGCACTAGTTGTTAGGTGCTTTTGGCCACTTTACCTAGTGTGAGTTATTTAACCCTCACAGAAGACTGTGAAGTGTCATCATCATGTGGAAACTGAGTAGGGGTCATTGTGGAAATGGTCTACCTCTGGGGAGATGAGGCACAAAACAGCCACGGCAGATAAGCCAAATGGGGTAGATGGATGCAACGGGATATAATTCAGCCATAAAAAGGAATGAAGGAATGATACAAGCTACAATATGAATAAACATCAAAACATGCCGAGTGAAAAAAGCCCGTCTCAAAAGCCCACATATTATACGATTCCATTTATATGAAATGCCCCAAATAAGCAAAACCCTAGAAAGAGAAAGCACGCCAGTGGTTTCCAGGGACTGGGGGTGGGAAATGGGAAATGACTGCCTAATACATACCAGTTTCCATTTGGGAGGGCGAAAGGTGTGGAACTTTCCAGATAATGCTGATGGTTCCACAGCATTCTGCATATACTTAATGCCACTAAATTGCACACTTAAAAAGTAGTAAATTTCATGTTTTGTGTATTTTTACACATAACTTAAAACCAAAGACAAAAATAGCAACAACAGCCCACATGGAAACAGGATCCCAGAGGCGGGGTGACTTGTAGACAGAAACCCTCCGGGAGCCTGGACACACGGGTGAAAATGCTTTGGAATTTCTTCAGAAGCCCTGAGTGACAGCTCAAGCCAGGGATCTCATGAGATGGGGCCATCCTCTGGCCTGTTTGGGCACTGATAGAAAGGACCTGTAATTTTGTAATTACATACCCAGCACAACGTGTGATGAAGGAAGCCTGCTCACTCTGGGCCTGGCCATGGGAGTGGCCTAAAGGACCAGAGACTCTCCAGGGGCCAGTCACCTCTCCTGGCCACTCGAACCTCTAGCCATTCTATCCCCACCCTCCCTCACGAGACAGACCCTGGGAGAAGCCCCCTTGCAGTTCACCTGGCCCTGAAAGGACCCCTCTTGATTTTCTTCTCAGCAGCGCAGAGCAGATGTCATTCCTGACATCTGAAACTGACTTCTAAAACTGCTTTCCTTAATGCCATACAAACAGTGATTATGGCTGAGAAATGAGTCCACCCTTTCTGAAGAGCTTCCAAGAGTTGTGGTTGGGAAGTGCTGTTTCCTGGGGACAGAAGGGGAGGAGAAGGCTGGTTCTCAGGAGTTAGATGGTGCAGCTCAACCTCTGGCCTATGCATGCCCTGCTCACTGCCTGGACCACAATAAGCCCAGGGGTTAGAAAGAGTGTGTGTGCTCCTCACTGCCTCTTTACATACGCAGACGAGTGGCTATTTGATGCATTCCACATTCCTTCATCTGCAAGGGAGCTTTTATTTTTATTTTTTGCTATTAGAGTCAAGTCTCTTTGGAAAAAAAAATACAGTTCAATCCGTTTCTTTAGCGTGTATAAAAAGAGATGCTTTATTCAGTTTAGAAACGTGGCGACAGCTGGAGAAGCTATTCCCAAGGCAAAGAACAAAGGCTTGCAATTATTTAAAATGTGGGATGGGAAAAGAGAAAGATGGAAAGGAAGAGGGCTGTGCAAATACAGAGAGAAAACAGTGGCGAGAGGGCTGGGTCAGAGCAAACTCTTCAGATCGTTCCTCAAATGTTGGGGTCCTTCCTTTGTGCATGTCTTCGGTGGCCCTGTCCACCCTCACCAGGTTTGTCTGGGCCCACATTTCCCCCAAACACACTTTCTATCATCCAGAACTGTCACCACTGCTCACTGCTTCAATCCTAACATGGCATCTCCAACGTCCCACCGCAGGTAGGGTCTAATCCCTGCTCTCGCCAAAGTCAAGTCTCATCGAGCTGAGACAGGGGCTCCCCGGCATCCCCTTCTGAGCCTTCACCACAAGAATTCACTGTGGCCTCTGGAGATAAAGGTATAACTCAGAGCAAGAGGGAGGCTTTCAGATACTGTTATTCCATGAGGGTAATGTTTGAGATAGATAGGGTCTTCATCATATCCTGAAGTTACTCTTTCTAAGTGGCCAACTGAACCAGAGAAATGATGTGTTATTGAAAATCGGGGAGTGAGCACCTAAGAGTGAGACCCTGTCTCTACTAAAAATAGAAAAAGTAGCTGGTGTTGTGGCTGGTGTCTGTAGTCCCAGCTGCTAGGGAGGCTGAAGCAAGGGTTTGAGGTTGCTGTGAGCTGTGATGACACCATGGGACTCTATCAGTGGTGACAAAGTGAGACTCTGAGGTCTCACTTAAGCTCAAACTTGAGACTCTGAGGTCTCACTTGAGCTCAAACTTGAGCTCAAGGGTTTGAGGTTGCTGTGAGCTATGATGACACCATGGGACTCTATCAGTGGTGACAAAATGAGACTCTGTCTCAGAAAAAAAAAAAAATCGGGGAGTGAGACCCTCTCACTGGCGACTCCTCTGAGGTTGAGTCAGTAACATGGAGCAGTCTGTGCAGCCACACAGGCTGTGGGTTTTCTCCAAAGAGACCAGGGATTGACCACAGCACTTTTTCCCAAAGAGGCTTGCCTGCTCTTGGAATGTTCTGGGTCCACATTCATGCTCCAGCCCCTGTTCATTCCTCACCAACTACGTTGCAGATTATACCTTCAGCCTGGAACTAGCTCTCAAGACACTTCAGCTCACCTCTAGGAACTTTTCTTCCTTCTCACACTGGAAAACTGGAGAAATCGCTGAGCTAGCTCAGGAGATGTTGCCCACGAAACACTCTCCAAGATTAATTCAAACAATTTCAGACTTCTTTGTCAGCTTAAAAAAAAATAGCTTTAAATCTATAGAAGCAGAAAGTAGATTAGTGATTTCCCAGGGATGGGCGGAAAAGGGGGCTGGGAGTGACTTGCTAATGGGCATATGGGTGGGTGTTTTGGGGGGTTGATGAAAATGTTCTAAAATTGTGGTGATGGTTGCAGTTCTGTGAATATGCTAAAAATTATTGAATTACACACTTGACATAGGTGAGTGGTATATGCTTGGGGATTAAATCTCAATGACGTTATTTATTTTCAAAAAAAAGGCTTATCTTTCCCTCCAAAACAATTCACTATTAACAGTCTCCACAAGACAGACTTCCAGACAGCTTTACCCACCATTATCCTCACTCCATCTCTCCTTACTTAGCATTCAAGGACCACATCAAAGCTACCCCTCTGTTCTTAATTACTCATTGATTTTGTCCTACCTCTGTGATGTCACTTGTATCTAGTAATGTGTTAGTAAATGCTTGACAACCAGCCCTAAAGGGGTAAAACAAACACCTAGTTTGTAATATTTGCCAATTTCTATGATCTAAATAATCTCCCAACAGCCAGTGTCAAGCTGCTGACTGGAGAGCCCTGAACACAGAGCTGGGGAAGGGGGAAACCAGCAGGGCACCTGCATGTAGTTTATTTAGCATTTTCACCACATAGACATGAAGGACCTCCAGACCATGGCTAATTGAAAACATCAGAGAATAATTAGGAAGTGATGAGTTTTGAGGATTACTTTTGTCTTTAATATAATCTATTTAATTGTAAATTTATATAATTTAATGCTTATAATGGCTATATTTAATAACCAGCTCACGAACTTGCTAGATTTAACCATTTCCTTCTCACACTGAAAAACTGGAGAAATTGCTGAGCTAGCTCAGGAGATGCTACCCACGAAACACTCTCCAAGATTAACTCAAACAATTTCAGATTTCATTGTCAGTTTAAAAAAAAAAAAAGCTTTAAATCTATAGAAGCAGATTCCTTGTCTAGAATCATTGTATACAAGCTCATACAAGCCTACACGAGCCAACTTCAGCACCCCACCTGTCTCATCCTGACCACTGCTGTACACCTGTCCTCTTGCTGAAAAGACATCACTTTTTGGAAGGCAGACTGGACACTCCTCAGGGACAGGGATGGAGTCTCTCTTGATGATCACTGAATCACCCAGGTGTCCCGAGGTCAGTAGGCTCAGTACCTGTTTGTTGGATGAGAAAATGAGACCATCTTTACAAGCACGGCAGCAGTTAGTGATGCTCAGCAAATAATAGGCTCCCATAAATACTGACTGACTGGGCAACAGAAAATAATGGACTAAGACACTGGGTGCAGTGGCTCACACCTGTAATGCTAGCACTCTGGGAGGCAGAGTGGACTGCTGGAGCTCAGTACTTCAAAGACCAGCTTGAGCAAGAGCGGGAACCTGCCTCTAAAACTAACTGGGCCTTGTGGCGGGCACCTGTAGTCCCAGCTACTCGGGAGGCTGAGGCAAGAGAATCACTTGAACCCGAGAGTTTGAGGTTGCTGTGAGTTGTGATGCCACAGCATTCTACCCAGTGCAATGAAGTGAGACTTTGTGTCTCAAATAAATAAATAAATGAAAACAATGGAATAAGAGAAAGTGTAATGTAAGCAGGGCTTTAGTTTATATGGCTTTATAAATTAAATAAAAGTTAAAGGTCTCTGGTTTGCCCTGGGCACAGGGCAAGCACTCTATGTATGTGGGGTATCGTGTAAGAGGAGAAAGAGAGAGGATGAACAGAAGAAGAAAGGAGCCTGCTTAGCACAAGAAGGTGCTTTGGGAGAAGTGAGGCAAAGAAACTGGCCCACCAAAAAAAGAAAGGGGCGGCACCTATGGCTCAGTGGGTAGGGCGCTGGCCCCATATACTAAGGGTGGCAGGTTCGAACCTAGCCCCAGCCAAACTGCAACAACAACAACAAAACTAGCCGGGCGTTGTGGTGGGCACCTGTAGTCCCAGCTACTCAGGAGGCTGAGGCAAGAGAATTGCCTAAGCCCAGGAGTTGGAGGTTGCTGTAAGCTGTGATGCCACAGCACTATACTGAGGGTGATAAAGTGAGACTCTGTCAGAAAGGAAGGAAGGAAGGAAGGAAGAAGAAACTGGCCTACCTCATAACCTACAGGAGAGAACGGCAAATTAAGAAGGGAGGTAACATGGTGTGGGCTGGCAGTTCTCAAACTCTTTTTAACAAATGCCCTTCACTAATAAGCATATAAATATCCCTTCTTTTCTCAGGCATTCTGCTCTGTCCCCAGCAAGGGTGTCCAACCCACAACTTATGGGCCACATGCAGATTATGGGAGGACTTGTTTGCTGCTCTGTGGTGCATCAGCTTTTGTTAGTGTTTGTACATTTAATGTGTGGCCCAAGACAACCCTTCTTCTCCCAGTGTCTTGCAAAGAAGCCAAAAGGTTGGACATTCCTGCACCTCAGGGTGGAGGGGCATATAATTGTTGCTTTAAAATGAGAAATGTTCATACTCAGAAGATCTTGGGTATTCCCACTGGCCCAGGGGATTTGTAGTTCCCTTTATAAAAGTGTACCCCATTTTTGGCCATTTGAGCTGAGAATCAGGATGTGAAAGTCCAAGCCCGGGGCTGGCAGGCAGCATATCTGCCTTTCCGATCTGCACCTGCCGTTTAATCACTGTGCCACCTTCAGCAACTTGCAGCCCCTTTCTGGGTCTCACTTTTAACTCCCTTACCTTTAACTAGAAAATTAAATGGTTTTAAAGTTTCCTTTCAGCTCTAACATTCTGTGAGCCCAAGTTCATTTTTCAACCTGACCTAGATTTTAAAGATACTGTACTTAAAATATTACAAAATTTGAAAGTGATCAGTTATCTCCTCCGCTTGGAAATGTCATCGCTGGCAGTGCCTTGGTGGGTGTTAGGGGCTATTTTGGTGCCTGGGTGTTCAGAAGAGGAGGGATAGAGGGTGGAGAGATTACCAATTCAGTAACCTCCTCATGACTTTTGAGGCCAAGTCGATGCTTGTCTTGAATGCATAATCCAAACAGCTATGAGTTGCGGAGGTGTGTTAAAATGGTGACAAAAATAGCAACTTCTTTCTTTTACTGAGTGCCAACTTAGGCCCTTGAACTTGGCATGATTTCTCTCTGATTTTCAAAACAATTTCTCAAGGTGTGCAGTAGAATAATCTTTATTGTATAGTTAAGCAGTAGAATAACTTGCCCAAGTTCCTTGCCTAAGCTTGCATAGCTTGATGGGGCGAGAACTTAAACTAAAATCTAATCCATCACCTTCTTTCTCCACTGTGCCAGTGGTTATAAGGTGTGGTCGGTCCCAATCCAGCAGCAGCAGCATCCCTGGAAGCTCAGAAATGAAAATTCTCAAGCCTTATCCCAGGCCTGCTAAATCCAGAACTCTGGAGGTGGCCTGGAAATCTGTGTTTTAACAAGATCTTCAGGGGATTTTTTATTTTAAAATGTTATTTTATTGTAGTAAGAACACTTACCATGAGATCTACCCTCTTATCAGATTTTTGTGTGTACAATACAGTATTGCTGACTATAGGTGCGGAGTTGTACAGAAGCTCTCTAGAGCTTAGTCATGTAGGTTAACTGAAACTTTATGCTTGTTGGTTAGTAACTGTCCGTTCCCCCTCCCCCTACCTTCCCTGTCCCCTAGCAACAATCATTCTCTTTGATTCTATGAATTTGACTATCTGAGATACAACACATAAGTGGAATCATGAAGTTTGTGTCTTTCTGTACCTGGCTTATTTTGCTTCCTCGGCAAGCCCCTGTCTGATATTAGGCTGCCTCTTAGCAATTGCCTAACCAGCAGCTGCACTGTGGATCCTCAGAAAGCCAACGTTCCCCTACAGTGATATGACATTTCCATGAGGACACTGAAAATCATTCGCTCCCTTGCTGCAGGGCAACATCCTTACACTTGAGGGATGTTCCAAATGCCACACAAATCATAATGTTGGCTTCTAGAAGCATTCTTAGGTTGAGTTAAAATAAGTTACCAGATGTTCGCTAGATCGTTAGGTTGACTGTAGTTGACATTAATCTATCGTATATTTCAAAATAGCTAGAAGAGAATAATTCAAATGTTCCTAGCATAAAAAGATAAATATTAAAGGCAATGGATATCCCAATTGCTTCTGATTTGATTATATGACTGTATCAAATTATCACATGTATCCTGAAAATATATCTATTGATAAAGAAAAACACTTTGAAAAGAATAAACAAATGAATATATATTTTAAATAAATCACCTGAGATTGTTTTTCTAATTTGACTTTCTGGTTCCCATAAAGTGATCGGTGTTCCAGGTTTCTGGGAATCTCTCTTACTCTTAGGTCCTTTGTGAGAGGCTGGATGGAGTCCAGAAGGAAGTATTAGGGTGAATTTAAATCCCTGTCACTAAAGTTTCCTTTTGTCTCAGATCCAGGAGCGGGCTTGCCTCACTTCAAGATCAGCAGATCACAATGTCTAGAACTTAGTACGTTGATTCCTTGCCTGGAATCATTGCTCATACATACTCCCTACCCTCAGGGACTGGGGATGGGAGCCACGGGAAGGTAACACTGGAGTGGGAGGGGGGGTGTGGAACTTGCAAGTCAGTGGACGTGGGTTACACTTGGTGGAGACAAGCAGGGGCGTGTAGGGCTTACCCCAGGCCTGCTAAATCCAGAACTCTGGAGGTGGGGCCTGGAAATCCTTGTTTTAACAAGATCTTCAGGAGATTCTTTTTATAAAAAATGTCATTTTATTGTAGTAAGAACACTTACCATGAGATCTACCCTCTTATCAGATTTTAATATGTATACAGTACAGTATTATTGACTGTAGGGGAATCACAGATAGTCTGGGAGCTTTATGCATCTGCTCCTAGGATTGGAGCGCTGTGGTCCCTCAGTTCTTTGTCTTGAAAGTGCACAGATACCCCCATGTTTCTGGCTGAAGGGAGAGCAGCTCAGCATTGGGACCCTTCAGCCCATGGGCTGCAGGGCTGGGGAGGGCTGTTGCTGTCAGTCACTGAGGTGTGTCTGCGTTCCATGCTGTTCCCAAAGCAGATGAAGTTGCTGGAGAAAATCCTCACGCCACATGGGCTGGCCTCCCTTCAAATTCCTAGCTGCAGACTGCAAATAGGCTATCAACACTGCCTAGAAATCCTACCCCTTCTCCTTTTAGCTCACTTTCCTACTCTCCAAGGCAAGTATTTTGTGCCTTCTCATTTGTCTTCCTCCCCCATCTCCATTGAAGCTCTGCCCCTGACCCTGCTGCATGCTTCGCTGGGAAAATAGAAGCCAACAGATGGGAACTCCCTCTGCTTACCATCACCAAATACACACAGCTGCCTACACCTACTGCTGCAGCAGGCCTCTGTCTTCTCTTATGCTGGAGTGTCTCTGCTCCCTTCAGAGGCTAATTCCCGTTCCTTATGAGTTTTCCCAGGAATTCACAACTGGCTCTCTCTTTCTCTCTACACACATACACGCACGCACAATCTTCATCATGAACAAAATTTACTCTCTCTTCTATCATTGCCATCAACCTACAAACCTCTGCTGACTCTGCTAATATGAAGGTTTTAAAACAACAACAACAATCTGCCTTGGCCCCACGCCACCCTCAGCTCCCATTTCTGCACGTGTGTGTAGATGACTTTCTCCTCTCCATCCCCTCCCATCCTCTACCTACTCAGTCTGGCTTCTGCCCACCACTTTGTAGTGCAGTAGTGCTTAATCTGTGGCAATTTCGTCCCTTGGGGGACATTTGGCAATGTCTGGACATATTCTTTTTTCTTTTCTTGAGATAGACTCTCATTCTGTCACTCTAGGGTTGAGTGCCATGGTGTTATCATAGCTCACAGTAACCTCAAACTCTTGGGCTCAAGTGATCTTGCCTCAGCACCTCTAGTAGCTGGGACTACAGGTGCCCACCACAATGCCCAGCTAATTTTTCTATTTTAGTAGAGATGGGATCTCACTCTTGCTCAAGCTGGTCTTGAACTTCTGAGCTCAAGTGATCCTCCCATCTCAGCCTCTCACAGTGCGAGGATTACAGGCGTGAACCACCATGCCTGGGTTGTCTGGATGTATTTTTCATTGTCATGACTCAGGGAGGGAGTTGGTACTGACATTTAGAGAGCAGAGGCCAGGGATACGGTTGAACATCCCAAAATGCAGATAGCCACCCATGACATAGAATTCTCTGGCCACAAATGTCAATAGTGTAGTGGTTGATAAACCCTGATGCAGAGACAGACTGTTCTTGTCAGTGTTACCAAAAGCATCCTCAATGCCAAGTCTGAAAAATTGTTTTCCATGCTCATTACACCCTCTTCTCTCTTGGTTTTCCACCTGTTCTGTGGCTATTCCATTGCTTGTTTCTTTTCTTTTTTTTTTGAGACAGAGCCTCAAGCTGTCGTCCTGGGTAGAGTGCTGTGGCATCACAGCTCACAGCAACCTCCAACTCCTAGGCTCAAGCGATTCTCCTGCCTCCGTCTCCCAAGTAGCTGGGACTACAGGCTCCCACCACAATGCCTGGCTATTTTTTGATTGCAGCCATCATTGTTGTTTGGCTGGACTGGGCTGGATTCGAACCCACCAGCTCAGTTGTATGTGGCTGGTGCCTTAGCCGCTTGAGCCACAGGCGCTGAACCACCATGTGGCTGGTGCCTTAGCTGCTTGAGCCACAGGCTTGCTTGTTTTTTCTGTAACTGACTCTGTCCTGGGCTGTCTTCTCATATTTCTCTTTCCTCTCTCTTTTTATTTGGCCCATCCAGTAGCTTCATATCATTTCCTGCAGCCAGATTGTCTGGTTTGAGTCCCAGCTCTCAGCTTATCAGCTGTGTGTCTGTAGTAACAATTTCTTCTGTTACTTGGCAGCCTCAATTTCTTGGGTAAAATGGGGATATAATAGCACTTGCTGCATGGAATTATGATAACTGAATGGAGAAATCCAAGTAAATTTTATGGCACAGAGTTTGATTCATGTTAGCTGTTATTTTTATTTATAACGCTATGACTTAAAGATTGGATATCTTTGTACTTTTTACAGACAGAGTAAAAAGTGCTCACCAGATCAAATCAAGACATGTGTTAGTTCAGTTTCCTTAAAAACACACGCTGCCTGAATGTGAGCTGTGTGCCAGGCCTGGTACTGAGTCTGGGGGTTCATGAGAGACAAAGCAGGAATCCTGCTCCAGAGAACTCACCTATAGTGAATGAACAGGACAGACGCATAGAGGAATACATGGAGATGTCAGGCAGCATACGGGAGGTGCCCAATTAGTAAGAGACGAATACTTTTCAAACAGCATTCCATGAAACTCATTTTTCAGAGATGCTTCAAGGGGGAGAGGGAGCCTCAAACAACATTTTAAATTCAAGTTTCTATTTTAAAGTATATTTTAAATCACAATCGTGCACCACTTAGCAATGGAGACACATTCTGGGAAATGCCATCATTAGACAATTTCATTGTGTGAACTTCATAGGGTATATTCACACGAACCCTGGTGGTAGAGCCTGCTGCACGCCCAGGCGGTGTAGTGTAGCCTATTGCTTGTAGGCTATAAACCTGTTCAGCATGTTTACAGTACTGAATATCGTAGGCAGTTGAAACACAATGGTAGGCATTTGTGTATCTAAACATAACTAAACATAGAAAAAAATCAGTAAAAATATGGTATTATAATGTTTTGTTAAATTTCAGGTTCATGTGAAGGTGCAAACAACTAAGTTAAAATATTTGCATTTGGTAGGTAGAGTCCCTGTTGTAGTTGTGTCCCACACCCAAGGGGTGCGCCATATACCTTTATATTGTGCCCATTAAATGGGAGCACACTAATCCCCCCTCCCCTCCCTCGTTCCCTCTCCCCCCAATTTGAATTGAATTGAGTTTTTCACTTATGTGAGCATGTATTAGATTGTCTACTGGCTTCATATTCATGTTGAGTACTTCGGCTATTTGCTTTTCCATTCTTGTGATTCTTTACTAAGGAGATATGATTCAAGTCTATCAAGGTTAATAGAAAAGATGTAAAGTCTCCAGCTTTTTATAGCTGAATAGTATTCCATGGTATACATATACCACAGCTTGTTAATCCATTCCTGATTTGATGGGCATTTAGATTGTTGTCTTGGTGATTATAAATTGAGCTGTGGCAAACAATCTAGAGCAAATGTCCTTATAACAAAATGATTGTTTTTTCTTCTGGGTAGATGCCTAGTAATGGGATTGCAGTATCAAATGGGAGGTCTAATTTGAGTTCTTTGAGGATTCTCTATACTTCTTTCCCTAGAGGCCAGATTGCTTTGCAGTCCTACCAACATTGTAAAAGTGTATCCCCTCCAATATCTGCTCTAGCAACTGCAGCACTGAGACTTTGTGATGTGGGCTATCCTCACTGGGCTTAGGTGATATCTCAGGGTGGTTTTGATTTGCATTTCTCTCATGATTAGAGATGATGAGCATTTTTTTCATATGTTTTTTAGCCATTCATCTGTCTTCCTCAGAGAAGGTTCTGTTCATATGTCTTCCCCAGTGATAGATGGAATTGTCTGCTTTTTTTTTTTTGCTGTTAACTTGAGTTCCCTGTAGATCCTAGTTATCAAGCCTTTATCAGGTTCATAACATGTAAATATCTTTTCCCATTCTGAAGGTTGCCTATGAGCTTTAATTATTGTGTCCTTAGCTGTATAGAAGCATTTCAGTTTAATTAAGTCCCATTTGTTTATTGTTATTGTTGCAATTGCCACTGAAGTCTTCAGACAAGATCGGGTGCATTCAGGGTGGTATGGTTGTAGACCTGAAGTCTTCTTCAGACAAGATCGGGTGCATTCAGGGTGGTATGGTTGT
>NW_003852415.1:17062740-17071947 GCF_000181295.1 Otolemur garnettii
AGATCGGGTGCATTCAGGGTGGTATGGTTGTAGACCTGAAGTCTTCTTCAGACAAGATCGGGTGCATTCAGGGTGGTATGGTTGTAGACCTGAAGCCTTCCTCAGACAAGATCGGGTGCATTCAGGGTGGTATGGCCATAGACCTGAAGTCTTCTTCATAAACTCTTTTCCCATGTTGACATCCTCAAGAGTTTTTCCTATACTTTCTTCTAGAATTTTTATCATTTCATGCCTTAAATTTGAATCTTTTATCCATCTTGAGTGAATTTTTGTAAATGGTGAACGATGTGGATCCAGTTTCATGTGGTTATCCAGTTCTCCCAGCACCATTTATTGAATAGGGATTCTTCACCCCACTGTATGCTTTTGTTTGGTTTACCAAACATCAGGTGGCTATAAGAGACTGGTTTCATCTTTTGGTTTTCTATCCATTTCCATATGTCTATGTTTCTATTTCTGTGCAAATACCACGCTGTTTTGATCAATTTGGACTTGTAATATAACCTAAAGTCTGGTAGAGTGATGCCTCTGGCTTTGTTTTTATTGTTAAAAATTGCCTTGGTCGTATAGGGCTTTTTTCTGGTTCCATATGAAACGAAGAACTATTTTTTCCAGTTCTTCAAACTATGATGTTGGTATTTTAATGGGGATTACATTGAATCTGTAGATTGCTTTGGGCAGTATAGACATTTTAACCATGTTGATTCTTCCCAACCAAAAGCATGGTATGTTCTTCCATTTGTTAATATCTTCTGCTATTTCTTTCCTTAGGGTTTCATAATTCTCTTTGTAGAAGTCCTTCACCTCTTTTGTCAGTTATATTCCCAGGTATTTCATTTTATTTGAAGCTACTGTGAAGGGGAATTGTGTCTTTGATTAGCTTCTCATTATGGCTGTTATTGGTGTATACAAAGGCTACTGATTTGTGGACATTGATTTTGTACCCTAAGACATTATTTTATTTCCTGATTACTTCCAGGAGTTTTGTGATTGAGTCTTTGGAGTTCTCTAGGTATAAGATCATATCAACAGCAAAGAGAGAGAGAGTTTGACCTCCTCTGCCTCCATTAGGATGCCCTTTATATCTTTATCTTGCATGATTGTACTAGAACTTCCAGAACTATGTTGACTAGTAGTAGCTATAGAGGACAGCCTTGTCTGGTTCCAGTTCTAAATGGAAAAGTTTCCTCTTTTACTCCATTCAGTATGATATTAGCTGTGGGTTTGTCATAGATGGCTTCAATCAGTTTAAGAAATACGCCACCTATGCCTACATTCTTAAATATTCTTGTTAGAAAAGGATGCTGGATTTATCAAATGCTATTTCTGCATCTATTGAGAGGATCAGATGGCCTCTGTTTTGCTTCTATTGATATAGTGAAGTATATTTATGGATTTGCATATGTTAAACCAGCCTTGCACCCCTAGGATGAAGCCTACTTGACCGTGATGTAGAATTTTTTAATGTGTAGCTGTATTTTATTGGGTAAGATTTTATTGAGTATTTTTGCATTAATATGCATTAGTGAAGTTGGTCTGTAGTTTTCCTTTTTAGTTGAGTCTTTTCCTGGTTTGGGTATCAGGGTGATGTTTGTTTCATAGAACATGTTGGGGAAGGTTCCTGGTATTATAATCTACGGGACCACCATCGTGTAATGCAATCTGCCATTGACTGAAACATCGTTTTGTGGTACAAGACTGTATTTTGAAATTGTAATAAAAACACTTAGGAATCTATCACAGGCTAAATTTCAAAGCAGTGCCGATCATCCACACATTGTTTTGTTTCAGGTGGATAGATTTTTGTTCAGGCTGTAATGAAGTACCTCCTCTCACCTGTATTTGATGAAAGAAAATCTTGATTCACTCGGATAAGAGTTGCAAGAGAAACCGTGTTGTTGTTTTGTTTTTTAACAGCTTTATTGAGATATAATTCACACACCATACAATTCACCCATTGAAAGTTCTGGTTTCTTAACCGTTAACAATTTGCAACTGCTTATCTATGTCAATCAAGATTCTCTTGAGATTGTGTAAAGAAAATGCAAATTCAAAGTGAAATGATGGTGTTGGGAAATGGCTCTGATGTCCGTGAGTATGCATAACATCACAAAGTTTCAGATTCAAGCAAACCAAGACATCCCCTTTGGGCACCTAAATAATCACATACATTTGAACATACAAAAATATTTCATGCTAAGTTAAAAAACAAAAACTTCACTTATCTGCTTTATACGCTGAGATTGCATCTACCAGTTAGCATGATGAGATTCAGTTTGGCACATGCTTCCTGAGCCTGTGCCCAGGCCAGGCCGTCTTGTAGGCTCTGGAACTCAGCCATGAGCACACAGACATGAAACCCTGCTCTTGTGAAGCTTAGATCCTAGTGCACAGAGACAACAGCGAGAGACAGGAAGGAATAGAATGGCAGTCACATGCTGATAGATGCTAGGAGAAACCACAGTGGACCGAGTGGGGAACAGGGAGGAACTTCACCCGGGGTGCCAGGCCTCCCTGAGGAGAGGCATGAGCCTTGTGAGGGTCGGGTGCTGCTGCTAAGGGAACTTGAAAATCCTAGAAAGGCAGTAAGGACTAGAGGGGCTCGGAGAAGGGAGAAGGTGGAGAAAGTTTGTGAAGCTTTTGGGAAACCAAAAGGTTTCCATGAACAGAGCAGTGGAGCTGTTCTTCTGAGTGAGGGGGACAGAGGGCCAGTGGGAGTCAATACGCACAGGCTAAGCATGTGTGTGCAGGTCTGAGAACAAGAAATTGATTTGCTCCAAGCAGTAGCAACAGGGCGGGGGCTTATGGGGGGCGCCAAGGAAGCAAACATGCAAGCAGGGTCGGTCCCTGTCCTCACTTTAAATTTTGCTATTGTGCCCATCATGGAATTTTTGCCTTAACTTTGGCTTTTTACAATAATTACTACTCATCTTGGTTACTGAGGTGTTTGGTGCCCCCTTAAATTTTGCACTAGTTTCACCCTAGCTTCTGCCCTGGCAGCAGAGTCTATGAAGATGTGGTCATAGGCCCTAGAGGACGGACAAGCTAAGTCCTCAGACTTGGCTCTGTGGTCAATGGAAAGGCCATTGAAGGACCTTGAGCAAATAAATGATGTAATGAAAATATTGTTTGGGAATGATTGATCTGGAAGCAGAAAACGAGGGAAAGAGACCAGAGAACAAGGACCAGTCAGGAAATTTATTCCCAGGCCTGAGGTCATGGAACAGGAGCCAGTGAAAAGGAGATCTGGCCACTCCCAGCCTCCCATGGTCTTTGTCTGCCTCTACACCATCCTCAGAATTCAACATTTCTCAAACAACCGAACAGACATGATGAATGCCAGCCACTCGCCTCTTTCTGTTTTTAATAAGACTGATTTGTGCAAAACAGGAAGTACCCCTGTGACAATGGCATTATTTGTGCCTGAGAAATGTGCTTTTGAAAACTCTGCACACCCTGGGTTCTCCGTACAGAAGCTTAGTTGTAGTAATGGAGCCTCCCCGCTGGGTGGGCTCCTCTTCAGCAGGGGCCGTGACTTCCTTCTGTTCCGACAGCAGAATGGAACCAAGATAAGGGACAAGTTAGTTACACAGCATAGTAGGAACTTCCAGCTGTGTGAAGACCTGGCACTGCAGAGGGGAGTGGCTGGCTGAGTGCCACCAGGCAGTGTGAAAGCAGGAAGACTTACAGGAGGGGGTCACAGGAAACCCTCCTCTGCTCCAGGCTTTGACCTGTTTTCATCAGAAGTAGTGGCTATTTTCGTCAGAGGTAGTGGTGGCAGCCTGGGACAACTCAGAGGTAATTCCCTGAGACAGGCAGATTAGAATAAGTGGTGGGCACAGGGCTAAGAGAGAGGTGGGTCCTGCCCCTTCAGCAGAAACTTCAAGTCTTCTGCTCAATTAAATGAGAATGTCCAGTTCTGATTCGTCCTGGTGGCCTCTCCCACCCTGACTTCTCTGGTTGTTTTCTAAAATAATATTTTCTACTGAGCCATGATGAAGACATTCTTTCTTTTTTAAAATTTTAGATTAATATAAGGGTGCAAATGGTTAGATTACATTGTTTGCGTTTGTCAGGTAATGTCTTAAGTTGTAGGCGTGCCATACACCCCCACATTGTGCCGTTAGGTGAGCACACAGCCCGTCCCCTCTCCGTCCTCTGTCCTCCCCTTCCCTCCTCCCTCTTCCTCTTTCCCTCCTCACCACTCTCCCCTCTTCCCCTTCTTGAATTTAATAGTTTTTTTCTCTCATGTGGGCTTGTAGTTCTTCATCTACTAGTTTCATATTAGTATTGAGTACATTGGGCACTTGCTTGTCCATTCTTATAATATTTAGGAAGATGTTCTCCAAATCCATTCAGGCAAATGAAAAAGATGTAAAGTCTCCACCTTTCTTTATGGCTTACTAGTAGTCCATGGTAGACATACACCATAGTTACCTATCCGTTTGTGAGTTGGTGGACATTCGGGTTGTTTCCACATCTTGGCACTTGTAAGTTGAACTGTGATAAACATTCTAGTGCAAAGGTCCTATGGTAAAATAATTTTTTAATGGCATTCTTTAATGGGAGAGCATTCTTTTGATAATAGAACCTGGTTTGAATCTCACCTCTGTGGTTTCCTAGTTGTATAGGCTTGTGCAGATTGTTTAACCTCTCTGTGCCTCAGTTCCCTCAAGGAGTTTGTGTGAGGATGAAATATAATTGTTCTTAATAGTATATATAAAGAACCCAGAAAATCAACTCCCTGCTCCATCACTTGATGTCCATATGGCCCTGGGCAGGACACTTAGGCAATTCTCAAGTCTCGGTTTTCTCATCTTTGAAATGGGAATAATAACAGTGCCTATTCCACAGTGTAGCTGCCAGGATGGAATACAACAAATCCCTAAATTAGATAAAGTATGAACCTGGCATATAGTAAACACTCAAGAAATGGGGACTATAAATACTACTTTGGTTGGGAATGATACCTATCATTAACATAAGTCTGGGAGAAAGTGGGATAAACATGGGAGCAAGCTTTTAGAGCTCCCTTTCCATCTCTGGCTCCCATTGGTTCATCCATTCACCAAGTACTTAGTGAGCACCTGCACAGGGGATGCAGCAGCCAGCAAAATGGGCATGTTTCCTGCTCTCACACAGCTTTATGTCTCATGGGAGAGTCAGACAAGTAATTATGCAAATTTAGAATTTTATAAAATAATGAGCATTTTTATTTTTTATTTTTTTATTGAGACAGAGTCTCACTTTGTCACCCTTGGTAGAGTGCCATGGTGTCATAACTACCTCAAACTCCTGGCCTCAAGCAATTCCCTTGCCTCAGCCTCCTAGTAGCTGGGATGATAGGCACTTGCCACAAAACCCGGCTATTTTGTTTGTTTGTTTGTTTGTTTAGCAGGCCTGGACTAAACAGCCCCAGAGCATGTGGCTGGAGCCCTAACCACTGAGCGCAGTTCCCCCCTCCATAACAAGTATTTTGAAAGAAAAGTTTGTGAGCTATGAAAATGCATAACAGGGGGTGCGGGGGGGGGGGGAGGTCGTGGGGGGGGGGGGGGGGGGGGGGAGGTCGTGGGAGTTAGGGAGACTTCCCTAAGAAGGTAAAGCATGATTTGAAATCCAAAGATGGGGAGTGGCTAAGCCTGTCCCTAATGTCCCTTCCCAGACCTGCAGTGGCTCTGAGGCTGGGCTGTCTTCATGCTTGGGCTCCCTTAGGCTCTGGGGCCTTGTCTCCCAAGTATAAGGGGCAGTTTAACACTCAGTGATCTCCTCCCTCCTTTCCCTTAAAGAGGGTGAGTAAATCGTGGGCAACTTTTAGAGAGGGAAAGTGGGACAATGGCTGGAAGACAGAGGCCCCAGTGGAGGCCTAGTCTAAACAGGAGAAAGTAGAAGCCAGAATCCAAGTCCCTCCCAGCCACCTTTGTCAACAAGCAGACAGGAAGGTGTATTTTTCCTTTCCTGACCTATACTCCTTTGGGCTGAATTATTTAAGGTGGCGGGTTCGAATCCCCAGCCCGGACCCGCCAAAACAACAATGACGGCTGCAACCAAAAAATAGCCGGGCGCTGTGGCGGGCGCCTGTGGTCCCAGCTACTTGGGAGGCGGAGGCAGGAGACTCGCTTGAGCCCAGGAGTTGGAGGTTGCTGTGAGCTGTAATGCCACAGCACTCTACCCAGGGGGACAGCTTGAGGCTCTGTCTCAAAAAAAAAAAAAGGCACCGGAGGGTGTTGGTGGTTGCCTGAGAGTTTCTCCTCAGATGTTGCAGGCCGGGCCTGGAACTCCAGCACAATGGAGCTGAAACAAGAAATGAACAAATGGACTCTGATCTCTCTTCAACAGTTTGCAGAACCCTTAATTCCAACAAGAGGCCAAATCAACTTCTGAAGACAAATCCCTCAGTCCCACCGTCTTACCTTAGGCTGCCATAAAAAAAAAAAAACCACAGACTGGTGGCTGAAACTACAGAAATTTATTTTCTCACAGTTCTGGAGGCTGGAATTCCAAGGTCAGAAGGCCAGCATGGTGAAGTTCTGGTGAGGGCCCTCTTCCTGGCTTGCAGATGGCCTTCTTCTGCCTGATGCTCACCTGGCAGAAAAGGAGAGAAAAGATCTCAGGTGTCCCTAAAGGTTCTAATCCCCTCAGACCAGGGACACACCTGCATGACTTCCTATACTATAACTGAAGTTAACTTCTAGAGTCATATAACTCTAGTTAAAGCCCCATCCCCAAGTACCATCACACTGGAGCTTAAAATTTCCACATAGGTATTTGGAGAGGACGTAAACATTCATTCCATAGTATCCCCCATTGTGAGAGTCTACCATTTCTGGAACCTTCATATCTAATTCAGGTTGAGGAACCTCTTTGGGAAAAGGATCTTGAATTCCTATTTCTATCGCCCACTTAATCCCTTCAATTGCCTTTCCTTTTCTTAACTTTTAAATAGCTGCAATTACCTGGCATACAATACTTACCTGGTATTTTTTTCTTTTCTTTTTTTTTTTTTTTTTTTTGGAGTGGGCCACATTTTAGCTAAGCAATTGCAAACAATAGCTTGATTATACTTTTACATTCTTTTGACACAAGCAATTGCTTCTTTTCCAAAGCAGGCTCTGACACCATCTGAATACTGTAATATTTCTCTCCCTTAGCAATTTTGCCTGGATCTCACCCACTGAAGAAATCAACTATAAATATTTAGCATTCCTTGAACCTCTGTAATCCACAGAGTTTGACCTTCTGAGACTCTGCATCTCAGCTTTAAGCCTCAAGAAAAATGGAAAGGAAAGGCAGGGGCTGCTTCAGGCTCTAAAACTCTTGTTTCTTCATAATCAGTGCTCTCCATCTCCTGGTTGTGGGAAATTATGGGCAATTGCCTGGGAAATTATGAATGTTGTCTCAGTTTAAGTTGCTATAAAAATACTTTTTAAATTGTGGTAAAATATACATAACATAAAATTTAACTTTTTTTTTTTGAGTGCTGTGGCACCATAGCTCATAGCAACCTCAACCTCTTGGGCTCAAGCTATCCTCTTGTCTCAACCTCTCCAGTAGCTGGGATTTCAGGTGCCTGCCACAACACCTGGCTAGTTTTTCAACTTTTAGTAGAGATGGAGTCTCACTTTGCTCAGGCTGATCTCAAACTCCTGAGCTCAGGCAATCCACCTCAGCCTCCCAGAGTGCTAGGATTACTAGCATGAGCCACTGCACCCAGCCAAAATTTAACCATCCTAAGTGTATGATTCAATGGCATAAGTACATTCACTATTTTATGTAACCATCACCACTACCTATTTCCAGAGCTTTTTCATCATCTTAAACATTACAATAGAAACTGTACTGATCAAGCAATAACTCCCCATTCTCCTTCCTCCAGCCTTTGGGAACCACCGGTCTACATTTTGTCTCTATGAATTTACCTACTCTACATGCTTCATGTAGGTGGATTCATACAATATTTATCTTTTTGTGTCTGGCTCATTTCACTTAGCTTAACATCTTTGTCTTAGATCATTCATGCTGCTGTAACAAAATGCCATAAACAGGGTAGCTTATAACAACAGAAATTTATTTCTCCGTGTTCTGGAGACTGGGAAGTCCAAGATCAAAGTGCCAGGGGGTTCAGTGTCTGCTGAGGGCTCCCTTTTTGGTTCCTAGATGGCACCTTCTTGCTGTGTCCTCATGTGGTGGAAGGGACAGAGCAGCTCTCTGTGGCTGTTATATAAGGGCACTAATGCCATCACGAGGGCTAAACATATAGACTTCAACATATGAATTTGGGGGGAACACAAACATTCAGGCTATGGCTGTCTTTAGGTTTTGTTTCATCCATGTCATAGCATGTATCAGAATTTCATTCCTTTGGATGGCTGGATAGTATTCCTACTCAATGTCTGCACAGGGTGTTTATCCACTCATCTGCTGATGAACACTTGGGTTGTTTCTGCCTTTTGGCTCTTGTCTAATGAAGTTTAGCATAAGCGATAGGATCTTTCTCTTTTGTGACCTTGCACCAATTTATTAACTACCTTTATTCTTCTTTTCCTTCTTTTCTCACTTTGTTAGAAAGTGCCAAGGCATCGTAGCTCACAGCAACCTCAAGCTCCTGGGCTCAAGTGATCCTCTTGCCTCAGCCTCCCAAATACAGGCATACTAGCTTTTCTATTTTTAGTAGAGACAGGGTCTTACTCTTGCTCAGGCTGGTCTCCAACTCCTGAGCTCAAGCAATACACCTACCTCAGCCTCCCAGAGTGCTAGGATTACAGGTGGGCCATCGCCCTCAGCCCTTTAATAACTACCTCTTGATTTACTTTATTTAGTTCTCTGGAAACATGACACCAAACAAAGCAACTTAGATGAGAGGGCTCTGCAGGCCAGGTGAGGCAGAGAGAATGTGAGATACACAGCCGAGGTCACTATGGACCTTCGCAGAACTGCAAAAGGGTTTAGCAGTTTAGAGACAGCATCCTGGGTGTATGAGGCTGCATAACATAGGGGTTTCTGATTCGATAATAAAAGAGACCTTTTACTGGGCCGCGCCTGTGGCTCAGTGGGTAGGGTCCCGGCCCCATATGCCAAGGATGGTAGGTTCAAACCCAGCCCTGGCCGAACTGCAACAAAAAAATGGCCGGGTGTTGTGACGGGCACCTATAGTCCCAGCTACTCAGGAGGCTGAGGCAAGAGAATTGCCTAAGCCCAGGAGTTGGAGGT
>NW_003852415.1:17072278-17094605 GCF_000181295.1 Otolemur garnettii
AAAAAAAAAAAAAAAAAAAGAGAGAGAGAGAGATCTTTTACTTAAACCCATTCATTCATTCATTCGCTTACTGATTCCAATATTATTGAACACTTACTATATATCAGGGGATAACTCAGTGGTGAGCAAGACAGGCCCTGTTCACCCTGAACTCTGCAGCCAGGGGAGGCAGAGAAACAAGTAAGGGGATGTTGACAATGCCTAAGGGCGAGGGAAGTGTGGAGTGCTGCTGGGAGCACAGAGGGGGCACCTCACTTGGTCTTGGGAGCCAAGGCTGCTCCCCAGAGGAAGTCACACCTATGTCAAGTCTTAAGGGAAGGAAAGAAGGCAGCCAGGTGGAGGAAGAGGCTAGGAAGCGTGGATCAGTCAGGAAGGCACATGCCAAGGCCTGGAGCTGAAAGAAAGTACTTGCGATGGGCTTAGGTGAGTGACTTGTGTTGTAGAGGGTTGTAGAGATGAGCTGCTGGAAAGGTGAAGCCGAGGGCCACCAGGCATCATGTGGGTGAAGGACCCCATACAGTGTGTGGGCTTAACACAGTTGCCGCTAGACCAACATGAGGTTGAACTGCACAGGTCCCCTCATATACGGGTTTTCTTCCGCTGCTACCACCCCGGAGACAGCAAGGCCAACTCCTTCTCTTCCTCAGCATACTCATTATAAAGATAAAAAGGATGAAGACCTTTATAATAATCCACTTCCACTTAATAAACAGTGAACATGTTTTCACTCACTTGTGATTTTCTTTCTTTTTTTTTTTAAGAGTCAGAGTCTCATATTATCGCCCTCGGTAGAGTGTCGCAGTGTCACAGCTTGCAGCAACCTCCAACTCCTGGGCTTAGGCGATTCTCTTGCCTCAGCCTCCTGAGTAGCTGGGACTACAGACACCTGCCAGAATGCCCGGCTATTTTTTTTTGCAGTTTGGCCGTGGCCAGGTTCAAACCTGCCACCCTCAGTATATGGGGCCGGCGCCGTACTCACTAAGATGCAGGTGGCGCCATGACTTGTGATTTTCTTAATAACATTTCTTTTCTCTAGCTTACTTTATTGTAATATTGTTATACATAATTTGTATAACAAATTTTGCAGAACTATGCCTTAAGGTATAGCAGTTTATGTGTTAACTGTTTACGAGGTCTGACAATTAAGTTCTTGAACTTGCCACTGGGCACTTACATTGGCAGCACTATACAAACAACTCAGTAAGGTTTTATAACCTTGGTAACCAGTGTCTCAGAGTTTCGTTTGTGTTGACATGTGGCAGTGCCTTGCTGAATGGCGTTCATTTTTGTTGCATGTTTTTTGTGTGCCATACAATGAGTGCTGGGGACCATTCCAGAAAAAGAGTTCCAAAATTGCTTTGAAGGGTGAGCTAGGGGCTGGCATCAGTCCACAGCTTTCTAAGGGGAGTACTTGAAAGGTGACCTTAGTGATGAGGTACAGAGCACTTTCTCTCAGATGAGTTCACAAACTTCATTGTCAGACCTTGTATGTTATCCATAATGCTTCTTCTGGCCAAAGGTAGGCAGTAAGCAGTTAAATTTGGGGTGGTCGAAAGTTATACACGGGTTTTTAACTGCACCAAGGTCAGTGTCCTTAACCCTCATGTTGTCCAACAGTCAACCGTACAGGGTCCTGAGGGAAATCCTGGTGGCTTTGAAGTTGGAGAAAGACTCATCTGAAGACAGAAGAATCTGTTTTTTCCTTGGATGAGGCACCCAGCAGAAGATCATGTAATACCAACATTTTTTGAGTGCTGTCTGAGTGCTGGATACTGTTCTAGTGCTTCATACTTATTATTATTTCCGTTAATCCTCAGAACAGCCTCCCCAGAGGAGTAAGGAGGAAACTGAGGCCGAGAGAGAAACTTGGCAAGGCCTTGAAGTGGGTGGCAGAATGCAAATCTAAGTTTGAAACATCACCCCTGCTATTCACAGTGTGGCCCACGGAGCAGCAGCTGCATAATGTGGGAGCTTGTTAGAAATGCAGAATCTCTCCTTATTCCAGAACTTCTGGATCACAATACTCATTTTAACAGGATCCCAGAGTGATTCCAGTGCACACTAAAGGCTGGGTGGTATAGAGGGTGGTTCCCAAGACTGGCTGCACTTTAGAATCACTTCTGGAATTTTGAAATTCCTTAGTGCCCAGGCTGTATCCCTAGATCAATTACATCAGAATTTCTGGGGCTGTGACCCAGGCATCAGGATTTTTCAAAATTATCCAGTTGAATCCTTGCATTATGCTGCCCTGTTGCCCAGGAAGACAGGGTACCTCCAGCAAGAAGAACTGCAGTTGCAGGGCCTAGGCAGATACCAGCAGCTCTGCAGCTTTAAGAACTGGGGCAGGCTGCCACGTTGTTGCAAGAGCCACGTGAGCACAGGCTGTGGGAACAGTGAGCTCCCAGCAGCTCTGCAGCTTTAAGAACTGGGGCAGGCTCCCTCCTTGCTGCAAGGGCCATGTGAGCACAGGCTGTGGGAGCAGGAAGCTGCCACAGGCAGGGCCTGGGGCTGGCCCAGGCTTGCAGACCCCAAGCCCTTGCAGAATAACCCTTGAAAGAAAGGGGACCTTTATGCCTTTTTAAGCGAAGCACACATTTTGCAAGGCTGTGGAAACAAAGAGAACAGCGTGCAGCCCTAGTCCAGACGCCCAAATAAACAGTAAGTCAGGAGGAAGGGGAAATCGGCACAGCCCCTCTCTCTGCTCCAGGTGACACACCCGACTTTGGCAAGCCTGCCCCACCAGAGGAGCCCCCCAAAAGGGCTGGCAGGGTAACACCAATTAGCAGGGCAGAAAATTTCCCGAAATTCTCCTCTGGGACCCATCTGGCCCTCCCCTTGAAAAGTTGGGGCTCAGCTCCAACAGGTAGCGCCTGCTGACTGTCATAATCCATCAGGCGTGGATAGTGCTTCTCCTCCTTTCTCCTCTCACCCCTAGGGCCTTTGATCCAACCCCAAGGTCGTGTGAAAGTGAAAGTGAAGGTGAAAGAAGCTGTAGGCCCTTGAGCCACAGGCTTGCTGGGGATAAAGTGATGGCACTAATGGCCCATACTAGGGGTGGCAATGGGGGCAAGGGACCCCAGGCTGCAGCAGAGGAGAGCTACCAGCTGGTTGGAGTTTCCTGGATACCTACAGGGCTCCAAGGTCTCTCTGTGCTTTTGAGAAATGAGAGGTGGAGGTGTGGCATCAGCCAGGCTGGTTACCCACATGTGGACTGGAGCAGAGCTCTGTAAATCCTCTCCAAGGCTGTCTCCAAGCTGTGAGTTAGCATGTCTCAGAGTCCCTTCGGGGTGCCAGCACCAGGGTGGCACAGGCGACCGCAGCAGCATGCTTCAGACCTGTGTGCTGCCCAATGCTAAAGGCACAGCCAGGTGACTTTGAGGGTCTCTTCTCTAGGATTATCTGTGTTTCCCTGCCACCCTCCTGTGTTATGGATGATTGAGAGCTAACACGTTTTATAAGAACCATGCGGAATTGCAAAGGTTATCAGTGTGCTGGGGGCAGGCAGCAGGGTGAGCTTATGTTGGCAGAAAGAAAAATGTTGGCATTGATTGGCAGGAAGGGGAGGGAAACTGCTTTGTGCCTTCAAGGCAACTGGGTACAAGTGAAAAGGAAGGGAAGGAGGGGTGGGGAGTGGGAAGAAAAGGGAAAGCTGCTTCACCTAAGGGGTGGAGTGAAGCTGGGGAAGGAGAAGGGAAAGGTGGTGAGGGGCAAGGCAGGGCCAGACAGGCCAGGGCGAAGTTAGCTGCAGAAGGCTACGTTGTGGCTTTTACATAATTATGAGGAAGGCTCTCAGGGAGTCAGATGTTACTTCCAGCGCCAATGCTAGGCCAACTGGTGGCCCCTCACATGTTCTATTCCTAAATATGAACATTCCTGGAAAACTGGGAAATTCACCCGTAAATGTGAAAGGTCTGGCAACATGGGGCTCACTTTTTAGCAGAGCAAGTTGAAGCTGGAGCTGCTGGTTTGCCAAGGTCCCCACCTCTCTTGCACTGAAAGCATTTGCACCCCTTGGCCCACTGCCACCTCTGTATTTGCCTGATTCTCATGGGCATTGCAGATTGCTGTTGTTGCTGTCTTGATAATAACGGGTGTCTTCTCTTGAGAGCCTGTGTGTGTGTGCACACACCAGGTGTGCAGGTATTTTAATTTCACTTAATATCTCTCTTTTTCAGTTAAGCATGACAGATGCACAAAACCAAATGTACCCCTCTCTTTGACAGATTTCCCAGCCTTTCCAGGAGATGTGCCAAATTGCTAGATGGTATTTGCATTAAAAACAACAGAAAAAAGTGCATTTTGTTATTTTGGCTTTAAGGATTTCCCAACTTGCCTTGAGGAAATATTTCACTTATGCCACATGTTATAGCTTTCAAAGCTTTCTTAAACATGCTTGAATTGCTTTAATCTTCCAGAAACTTCATGAGGTCTGTAGATTGGGTCTCCTTCCCATGTTCTCTTGGAAGAAACTGAGTGATAGAGAAGCTAAATGATTTGTTTTGAACTTTTAGTAACTTCGAAGTTAAGCATTCAGGCACGGCTCTCTGGAAAACTTTGCAGTGTCTTTTTGACTGCATAGAGTTGTAAAAAGTTGTGCTTTGTAAAGCAGAATGACTGAGACTATGATCTCAAACCTATATTTGTCTACTGAGTACCAATGAGTCTTTAGGCAAAGAACTAAATCTTCTTGCATTTTCTTTTCTATAAAATAGGGACAACAGCTCTCATCTAGGGAGTTTTGTGTGGATTAAATAAGAAAGTACATGTAAAGTTTTTAGAACAATGCCCAGTACACAGTAAGCTTTCAATAAATATTACTATCAGTACTAAAATTATTATCTATCTTAGGGCAAAGGTTAAATTGTAACAAAAATATACTAAAATATATTTGCTCAAAAGACAAGTAAACAACTCTGCTCTACAGGATCATTCAGGAACCCAGGTTCCTTCCATCTTCTTGCTCTCTCTTCTGCATAGTCAAAGCTGTCTCAACATGACCTTCTGTTCCTGGCTGTAGGAAGGAAAAGCAAGGAGTTGGAGGGCAGACAGCCCCCTTCTAAACAATATAATTCAGAAGTTGTACATATGCTTTATTCATATTCTCCGACCTACTCTGTTCTCCTGACCAAACTACCCAGGCTAAAGTCATTAAAGACAGCCATACTCCAAATCAAGCTATGCTTTTCTTTTTGATCTGAACTTGTGTTTCTGGACCTTTAGTCCTGTGGCACAAGTGCCCCCATACCTTGATCTTCTATCTTGCTGTAGCACTACTCTTTCTAGTTTTCTACCTTGCTTTGATGGACATTTTTCCCCATTGGCTCCATAGAAACCTCTTGTTTCATGTACTCCTTAAATGTCCCCTGGGTCTCTGTGTCCTGCCCCCTGCCCTTCTTGCCCTCTGCTGTCCCCATCAGTGTCCCTAGCCACTTATAAGCTGATGGCTTCCAGCTCTCCCTCGTCCCTGCATATTTCCCCCCTCCCATAACTGGGGCTGAGTGTTCACTCTGTCAGGGACCTCTGCTTGGAGCTGCCTCTTAGCCCCACCTACTTGGCAGTCTAATGCCAAGCTACTCATCAGTCTCTCTTTGTAATGCCTCTTTCTGTTAATATCACAGTTAGCCAGTTAGTTGTCCATGCCAGAAAAAAGAAATCCAGTAATCATTTTGAATCCCTCCCTCTCATTGCATCTTTTGTATTCAATCAGGTATCATGTCCTGGTAAGTTTACCACTTCCAATTCCTTGAATTCTCCCCTTTCTTTCATTCGCCTACCCCTGGGGACAGCTTTGATTGCCTCCTTCTCCACCTTCATCTTCCACCCAAATATTGCCAAGGTCATCCTTCCAATGCTGTCTGCTCAGGGCTTCCTCCCACTCCTTGGGCTCCCAAAGCTCTCAGATGGAGTTCATATTCCTTCAGTTGAATCACATGACCCTTCCTAATCAATTTTTTTTTTTTGAGACAGAGTCTCACTTTGTCACCTTGTGTAGAGTGCCGTGGCATCATCACAGGTGGGAGCAACCCAAATGTCCACTGATGGATAGAAGGATAAACAGAATGTGATATATGCATTGGAAGCTGTTTTATGACATCCCCACATATGTGGTATATACAGATAGTGGAATATTATTCAGCCTTTAAAAGGAAGAAAATTGTGACACATTGTATTTTTTATTTTATTTTTTAAAAATTATTATTATTATTTTAAGACAGATTCTCATTCTGTGGCCCTGGGTACAGTGCCACTGGCATCATAATAGGCTCATAGCAACCTCAGTCTCTTGAACTCAAGAGATCCTCTTGCCTCAGCTTCCCCAGTAGCTGAGACTAGAGGTGCCTACCACAATACCCAGCTAGTTTTTATATTTTTAGTAGAGTCAATGTCTCGGTCTTACCCAGGCTGGCTGATCAATTTCTTGTCTATCTTCCCAGTCTTTCTGCATCTTTACTCCAGGTATACTGATGGACACTCAAGTTCATGCCTATAGCACCCTCTTCAACCTTCTACCTCTAGGTGCTAATTTCCAGTTGTTCATCAACACTTAGCTCATGCAGCACCTCCTAGACCACTTAGCTGTTGCAGGAAGACAAGGCCTAATAGAGAGAACTAACACCCAAACACTGTGTTTAAAAGAGGAAGAGTTATTTCAGTTTGTGGAGCTACAGCACAGAAGAATTCAAAATGGCCACTCTCCCCAACTGGCTCAGTCTTCTTCTTTTAATCCCCAGTCAAAAAGTTCCAGCCCATGGCTAACTTTCCCCCGGTCAGTTTGAATCAAACTGGAGAAGTTGGCTTCAGCTTTTATAGAACCTGCGGGCTTTTACAGAAGTGGAAGCAAGTGGTAGTTTCCAGGTCCCAGGAAGTTAAGTGTCTATAAATTTATTTATGTATTCATTTTTGGGGGGGGGGAGATAGAGTCTCACTATGTCACCCTTGGTAGAGTGCTGTGGCATCACATTTCACAGCACTCTCAAACACTTTGGGCTTAATCTTGCCTTAGCCTCCCAAGTACCTGGGACTACAGGCACCTCCCACAACACCGGCTATTGTTTTGTTGCAGTTGTCATTTTTGTTTAGCTGGCCTGGGCTGGGTTCAAACCCACCAGCCTCGGTGCATGTGGCTGGCACTGTAACCACTATACTATAGGCACCGAGCCCCATCTACAAATTTCTAAGAGCTGAGTCACCACGGGGAGGACCTCTCAGGTGTATCCTTGGAGTCTCCTTGAGAAGACCTCTGTTCTCTTAGACTTTACTTTTTCTGGGTATCCTCTCTCATTCCCCCCTTTTGAAACTCCATATATATATTTTATTTTATTTATTATTATTATTTTTGAGACAGAGTTTCACTATGTCACCCTCAGTAGAGTGCTGTGGTGTCACAGCTCACAGCAACCTCAAACTCTTTGGCTTAAGTGATTCTCTTGCTTCAGCCTCCAGGTAGCTGGAACTACAGGCACCTGCCACAACACCCGGCTATTTTTTTTTTTTTTTTTTTGGTTGTTGTTGTTTTGGCCTGTTGTAGCAGGCCCGGGCAGGGTTCAAACACACCAGCCCTCATGCATGTGGCCGGCACTCTAACCACTGAGCTACAGGAGCCAAACCTCCCTATATATTTTAATTTGGGGTCTCACTATCAGCTTGCTCCTGCAGGACCAGTAGTATTTCACATACAGCATTTGTTTTCTTTCTTTTGACTGACATATGTCCCAGTTATCCAGCATATAGCCCTGACTACTAGGGGGAGGAGATAGGGAATAATTTACCTAACTCTGATGATGACTAGTACTCCTCCTAGTAAGGTTTTAAATTCTCTAAGAGTTGAAAACTAGTCTCTCCACAGGTTTTAAAGGCTACACTGAGACATGGGCCAATGTTTGGGTTTTTCTTTAGTATGACTCATATGACTTTTACTTGGTTATTAATTTGTAAGACTAGCTCCAGGGGTTACACAGACCCCCAGAGCAATCTGTCTCCATTACTCTTTTTGAGCATGATATTTCTTTTGCTGCAGTCCTCACTGTCTCAGGTGCCTTCTATCCTACATTTTCACCTTTCACATTCAACCTCATGCCACTTTTCTGCAAAATCTAAGGCACAGAGATATTTCTGATCTGTCCTATAGTTTCTTTCCCAGCTCCTTCTGCTGCAGCACCTTCACACAGCATTAAACTTCAGAGTCACCTGGCTGGGCTTTCCTATTTCCTTGGTCTGGACCAGCATTCAGATTTCAAGGACTGTAATTCCTCTTGGGTCCTCTACCCAGGTCTTAATTGTACTGTGATGGGAGGCTCCTGGGGTTGTAATATACATATGGGTTTTCACCTATACATATACATACCGACATATACATACTCTGATACATATACATACTAACATATACATACATACATTTCACCTGACATATACATACTCTATCACATATTGAATATTGTATCAGCTTATGAGTGTAAGTTGTTTTGTGGGTGCCTTCGCATTCATAAGCTATAAAAGAATCACCTGTTGTCCTATCTTAGTGGTGTGGGTGCACAGATCACATTCCTCCTTCCACTTTCCCAAAGTCCAAAGATCAATTAAGATAAGTCCTGTGAAGAATTTCCTCAGGCTTCAGCCATGGGTTGATCAGCCAGCTCCCAGTATGTGGCTGGATCAGAGCATGCTGACTGCCTCAAAAGTGACCTTGCAGGGGTTGGCTAGATCTGTTTTTGCTTCCTATGGAGGCAGTAAAGCTCTCTTCAGTCTCCTGTGATGGATCCAGGCAAGGATCCCTTCTACTTGCAGTCCGTGTGATCAGGATGACAGCGTAGGGTCCCTTCTACCTTGATTTGAGAGGGACTTGGTTCTGAACCTTGACCTAGACTTGATCCCCTGGAAAGAAAGGGTATACAGACACAAAAGACTAAACAGAACACAGTTAATTACCCAAGTGGAGATTTTCTTTACTACTTTTCCTAGGGCTTCTAACTGCCTGTTCAATTCAATCTCCTCCAGTTCTTTTAGGAGTAGTGGTAAACTGCAGAAGATTAGTTGAGGCCTATTATACATTATCTCATAAGGTGAGAACCTTGACCTCTTAGAAGGGGTACATTTAGTTTTGAACAAGACTAGTGGCAAGGCCCATACCAAGTGAAGCTTTGCTTTCTGGAAGAGTTTACCAATTCCTGCTTTTATGGTTCTGTTCATGTGCTCTAACTTTGAGGCCTATAAGCACATAATTTCCAGATGATAGTCAAGGCTTTGGTTGTCATTTGCACTACCTCTGTTGCAAAGGCCAGTCCATTATCAGATCCAATTCTGAGTGGCAATCTAAACCATGGGATAATTTCTCTGGGTAACATGAGTCCTCTTTATCCTGGTGGGGAAGGCTTACACGTTTCCTGAGTATGTGCAAACCAGAACTAGTAAGTACCGATTTCCTCCATATCTGGACAACTCACTATAGTTTATGTGTACATCTTCAAAAAGGGCTTCCATGCAGGACTGAATTTTAGGCAGCAGGAATGGTCCCTGTTTAGCATTGTGTTGGTTGCGTGTCACACAGTGCTGGCTGACTTTCTTGGCAAGGGTGGCCAATAGGGGACTGTAGAAGTATCTCCCCAGAAACTCTTAATTTTTTTTTTCTTCTATTCTAAGTGCATGGCCTCATCCATACAACCTCTATAACCAACCTCAGATTTTTACACAGTGGGCTTTGATATTTGGTGAGGCATGAGTTGGTCAACCAATGGTGCTCTTTGGTGTTCATAGGAGTGACCACTGTGTATGGCACCTAGACTCTTGAGTTTTATCCCAAAGTCAACTTATCAGCCTCTTGCACCAGCATGGCAGTGTCTGCAAGTGTTCTTAAGCACAGGGGCCATCCTTTCGAGACCCCATCAAGTTGCTTAGAGAGATAAGCAACTGGTCTTGCCAAGGATTCTACATTCTGGGTGAGCATTCCCTCAGCTGTTCTTTTTCTTTCTGATACATACAATTCAAAAAGCTTGGCCAGGTGAGGGAGGCCTGGAACCAGGGCTATCTGCAGCTTTTCCTTTCACCTCTTGAAGGCTTTGGTTGGTCAGATTTCTACTCAGTTGGCCCTTTTTCTCCCACCCACACCCCCTAGGCTTTGGTCAGTGTGTATGTTTCACACAGTCTTTCATAGAAATCCCAAGGGCTTTCATCTGGCTTCTGAATAACCTCAGCCACCTTGCATACATTTGTGGCTTTCTGGCTTCCCTACACTGACAGGAGCAAAGTCAAGGTTGGGTCAGGGTAAGAGAATGAAACCATTTAGCAGTCACCTACAAATATTTACAAGTTCTGGATTTGGGGGCTAATGTTCACACAATGTAAACATTAGTATTCCTATTTACAGTCTTAGCACAGTTCTTAAGATAATACCTTGTTTTAAGAGTCCCTACAGAACTGATCTAAAGTTCTGGGAAATTCAAGTGAATATTCCTGAACATCACTTGGGTGTGGGGCCATGTATGAGGCTGTGTTACAGCCATACCACTTACTGGGAAATTTTTGTTCAGATTTCAATTTTTCCTGAGGTATCTCTGTAGACACAGCAGATAGCATTTAATAATGCACAAAGTTTTCCAGTGTTGCCAACAGGTGACCTTTGTTCAGCATTAAGGCTTCAGAGCAAATATAACTACTGTACATAACACTATATTCTTTGGCCAGTCTCTTAGTCCCATTTAACAGATCAATTTACTTAAATGGCTATGTCTCATTTTATGAGCTGGCATTGCAGACAAGGCTAGAATCTAATACAGGTGGGCCACAGTTTTTTTCCTTTTGAACCATTTTTCTCTCTCTAATTTCTTACTTTACTAAAAATAAATTATAGCAAAACTAATTTAATTTCCAAAATAAACTATACTTTCAGTATACTGGGTGTGATTATTTGTATAAAGTGTACCAAGAATAATTATTAGCCATCTAGGCTTTTCTTCCTTTTAAAATTGGCTTTGCTGGAACCTTTTATAAGGAATATCGGGTTAGACTTGAAAGCCTTCCATAAGCCCAGGTTTTATCTGTGCCATTAGATACCTGTATGCATTTGGGTAAATTCCTCTTCTCTCAAGGTCCCAAAGCAAATTATGATTCCCAGACCTGTCAGAAAGTAACATTCTTCACTCATTGCCTATCAAGAAATGTTATTGATGAGGAATCCAGCCAGTCTTTCCAACAGACTTTTTTATTGGCCTTATAAACCTAATGCCATTAAAGTAGTCTGGACACCTCTGAAAATGCTATTCTACCATTATCAATCTAATGCCTTAAAGCAGTCTGGATACCTCTGAAAATGCTATTCTAGTCAAAGACTTGGTAAAATAACCAGTGCCTTTCATCATGTCCTATGGAACAAAGCAGATTATTATTGAACTTGTGCAAATAACTGTATTGTCAGAAATTAAGAATACTTACAAATGGTTTTCAAACTCTGGAGAAATCAAGGAGAGACAAAAAAAATAAATGTTTTAAATTTGCTTATGAGTATATACATTGCTGAAAGGTACAAATAACTTAAAAGAAAAGATAGAAAATGGTTTCCTTGACTTCAGGAAAACAGAACACAAAAAGAATTAGCAATGTTTCAAACAAAAAGTCATCACAAATCAGCTTGGTTCCATATAACTGCTTTTTGTTCTGTTTGAAGTTAGGTTAGCAATACTCATGGACATGTTAGCTTTCTAATTAAAGTCCTGGAAGTTTGCTCCTAGTTTGACTGTATTTAATCTCCAAAGTCATTGGAAATTTGAATTCAAGAGAACTTGCCAGCCTTTCCTACTACTTTCTTTGAAGGACAAACTTTGGACTTAACCAGTTACAAAAACACTTTCTGAGATGAATTAAAATGATTACTGACAACATACACTAATACAAACCAATATTTTATAATATTAGAACATATATAAAACATAATCCACAGAAAATTAACTACCATTTCATATTTGACAGTATTTCCCATACATTTTTAATATGCCAAATAAGCCCACTATGTCTTTCTCAGACTTTCAGTGGTCTTAATATTTCAAAAAGACCAAGTTTAGAGTTTTGATTTTGGAAGATTTGTCAAATATCAAAGGCTTAAAACATTTGTTCAAACAGGATTATAAGCCAAAAGATTCTAAAGGCAATACATAGTCAACTTGACCACATGCAAATTCCTTCACAAATTTCCTTTTATGAGCCTTATTCAACCGGCACAGACAATTTGCAAACATTCTAAACCTTCTGGTTTGCACTGCCTTTCATTTTCTTAAATAACTATTCTGTTTTAGGCCAAAATTTACCACACAAGATCCCTCCTTACACAAGGCTATTTTCCTTTCTGTCTAATTTTTCTTAGTCTCAAAAAACCACTTTTCACAAAACAGGATCAGAATTTATTATGAAGTTAATTATTCACTTGGCTAAACTGATAATTAGAAGGTTTAAATGGCAAGAATCTTATTCTTTGACAAAGATTCAGTTTCCCAAACAAGCTACATAACCAAATTATTACATTTTACAAATAAGAGACATTTAATGGACTATAACGTGACTTTAAGATTTTAAGTTACAAAAAAATGTCTTGAAACCACAATATAGGCATCATCTCTGATAGCTTTTCATTGTTCCTCTAAGTCTCACATGGCCACATGACATCAGAGATGGCCACAAAGGACAGGACCTGTGTCCTTGATTCATTTACCAGGAGCAGAGTTCAAGACAGAAAGCAGGAAACCAGAACATCATTTTCACTCAAAATAGCCGGGGGGCAAAGTTAGGGCAGGGAAGAAGGGGCCTTGTGGGCTAGATTGTGCCTTGTAGCTGCTGGCCTAAGTATGGGGAATATGTCCCTTAGGCCTCATGATAGTTACCTCTCTAGATCTCAGAATTCAGAGCCTTAAAATCAAGAACATGAGTTCACAGTTGAATCTAGCATATTTAGAAATAGTACAGAGGTGGCAGTTTTATAATCTTCGAACATTTGAACTTTAATAACAGGTTTAAAACTAATTTTATCTCAAAGGATACCACAATCACCTGAACAACAAGGCATTTGAGTCATTCCTTCTCACACAAAGTTCTCAGTCTCCCCAGAGACACATTTACCACATAGTCTCTGTAAACTCTTTCTTAAAAGGCTTCAGCATAGTTCCCAATGGGGTGGGCTTCCCCCATGTGTTTCCCATTTCCTTCCCTCAGATAAACCACAAACACATCACAAATGGGGTAAAAACAGGGCCATAGATGGGGTAAAACTGGGGATACGAATGGGTCACACAATAGTTTTGCCCTGTGAAGGGGGAAGCCAAAGCCCTGCCTACTGATACCCATCTCACTCAGTCTCCAATCACTCACATGCACACAACTCCAACCTTTTTCCAACCTATTTCCTAACCTGGGCAGCCTTGGTTTTCCACTTGAACTGCCATTTAGCCATATGAGGTGTCCTCTGGTATGGTTTAGAACCAACACTTCCCTTGGACCTGTAAGGGGAAGTTGGAACCCCACCCTCACTGTCCATCTCAATCACACCACACTCACACTCTTTCATGTTTCTCACACATCCTGCCAGCAATCTAACACCCAGGGGTTGATCATACCCCTCTTCCACTTAAATATAGTGGGCCCTGATTGGTCTTACCTGCCTCAGACATCTCCCAGTGCAGGTGCCAGTTCCTGCCTGCCAGTTCCTCCCAGTGTTTGACTCCTCAAAGACCTGCCAAGGGGGTCCTTTCTCCACCCAGTTGAGGCCTCCACACAGGAATGCAAAACCCACCCCTGGAGCACTCTGTAGTTCTTGTCTCCCAGGCTGATTAGGGCCTCCCCCACTGTGAGTGTCCAGTGGGTTGGCAGCAACAACCAAGTGTGTCTGAGCCTGTTTCTCCTTGGGTGGTTTTGATTCCCAGTCAAGGAACTAGAAATGTTGCAGGAAGGCAAGACCCAATGGAGAGAACGAACACGTAAACACCATCTTTAAAAGAGGAAGGGCTTTATTTCAGCTGGCAGAGCTATGGCACAGAAGAATTCAAAATGGCCACATTTCTCAACTGGCTCAGTCAAAAAGTTCTGGCCCATGGATACCTTTCTCATTGGTCAGTTTGAATCAAACTGGAGAAGCTGGCTCTGGCTTTTCCAGAAGCAGAAGCAAGCATTAGCTTCCAGGTCCCAGGAATTTAAGTTTCTACAAATTCCTAAGAGCTGAGTCACCACAGCGAGGACTTTGCAGGTATATCCTTGGGGTCTCCTTGAGAAGACCTGTTTTCTTAGACCTAACTTTTTCCGGGTATCCTCTCTCAGTGCCTCTTTCCCCATGAGCAGCTCCAGTGATTAAGCACAATGCCTGACACACAGAAGGTGCCCTGTGAATGGTAAAGGAACAAACTGCATTTTTCCAGAAACTTTTAACTCACTCACAGTGCTTAATGCATCAAGTTAGGTTCCATTGTAATGATTCCTCAGGGCATTTCTGATATATTTTTTAATTTTTTAAATTTTTTATTAAATCATAACTTTGTACATTGATGCATTTATGGAGTTCAGGGTACATTTCTGATTTTTTTTTAATAGAACATCATTTGGATTTAATAACCAGACATTTAAAAACTGTATGCCCAGCTACTTGGGGGTAAAACAGGTACTTCTCACCAATGCACTCCCAAGGAGCTAAGCCAACAGAAGCACCATTTCTCCCTCTCCCCAGAGCCTTCTCTGGGGTTCCTTCATTCCTTGTATTCTTGCATTTGGCCTGAGGAGTTAGTTCCACAGAACTTAGTAGAAAATGGTGCTTTGTGGGCATAGCTGCTTATTAATTGACAGCATGGCTGAGAATGCCAAGGCTTGAAGAAAGTGTTGGTGGAAGGCTGCCTTGAACAGGCCAAGGGAAGTGTCCTATTACAGAGCTGTTGGTTGTAACTCACTCGGATTCTGTGGTTAAAGTGAAGCAAAAATTCATGTTTTACAGAAGCTGTCATTGTTTGTTCTGATGAGTCTTTTTACATGCTGTACTTGAAATTTATTTGCTACTAACTCTGTCCTCTGGAAGGGCTGAGATTCTGTCTCAAGTTGATTTAAGAAAAAAAAAAAAAGAAGAAGAAAAAGAAGAAAAAGAATTTACTGGCTTAAAAGTCCAGAGGTAGGTTTGCCTAGGTATGGTGGTGTAGGTCAGGGAGACATCATCAAGACCTGTCTTGCCCTTTTATCCCTCTGTTCTTCTTTCTTCTCTGTTGACTCCCTTCTTAGGCCAGCTCTATGGTGGGAGAGGGGGACAGAAATGACTACTATCAGCCTGTAACATTGTCCTCATATCTAGCAGTTTCAGAGGCAAGAAATACTTCTCCCCCAGCAGCTGTGCAAATTCAATAGATAACTCTTACTGGCCATCCCCAAACCAAATGGAGATGTGCCGTTTGGATTCACCACCTATGTCTAAGAGAGTGACTGATGGCCCCACCAGGGAACGGAGGGACAGTCTTAAATTTTCCTGACATATAATAGTTTCTTAGGGCTGCCACAATAAATCCCCATAGACTTTGTGGTTAAAGACAACCAATATGTATTATCTCACAGTTTTGGAGGGTAGGAGTTCCAACCCAATGTCTCAGGAGGACCACTCTCATCCTGGGGGCTCCTTCCTTGCCTCTCCCAGCTTCTGAGGCCCCAGGAAATCCTTGCCAATCTCTGCCTCCATCTTCACACGGCTGTCCCTTCTGTGCTTCTCCCATTCTGTGTCTTTGCTTTTTACAATAACATTTGTTACTGGAGTTACGGTCTACTCAATTAATCCATAATGATCTCATCTCAAGATTCTTCATTTAATCACATCTGCAGAGACACTATTTCCAAATAAGGTCATATTCACAGGTATTGATAGGGGTTAGGACTTAGACTTAGGGGGCCACAATTCAATCCTCTCCAGGGCAAAAAGAAATAGATGGCCACTAAACTGCCCAACACCCCTTGACTGCCCAGCATCCACCCACGGCCTTTTCCATGAAAACAGTTTCAGAAATGCATCACAGGTTGTCCACATGTAGGCAAAGCTGGCTGATGTGCATCATTTTTTGTCCGGTAGGTAAGGATGTTGTTCTTAATACTCCGTCAACCAAGAGCTAAATGATAAATTTAAACACCCCTAGGATTTAATGGTGGAAAAAAAATAGGATGCTTGCAATCAAAACCACTTGCCTTTGCTAATGAGAAAAGGAGAAAACCAGTACCCTGCAGTCACTGATCCAACCTTCTACTAAAGAGGTTTGGCAGGGAGCCGCTTTGTAGTTGCTGAAAGATGTGGGCTCTGCCGGCAGCCAGGAGTGCCTGGACGCTGCCCTCTGGAAAGTTCTCCCTTGTCCATTGCCCTCTGTGGGTGTCAGCAGAGACAATATCCCTTCTGGAAACCATAGACTCTGGCAGGCTGCTAAGTTTTTGTAGACATAAGTGTAGAGGTCTGGGGTTGGCCTCAGTGGTTCACTAGACTGAAGTGTCCCTCATAGTAGGACTGGACAACTTGTAGAAAGTTGAAAGATAGTTCATTTTATGATAACTGTCAGCCAGAGCCAGAAACCCAGTCAAGTCATGCTTGGGAATCTGTCCCTACCACATCTGCCCCTCCTAGCTATCTGTCTCTGCACTCCGCCCTCCCTGGGTCTTCCCTCACACTGTGGCCATCTGGCTTTTGCCTTGGATGTGCTGGGCCTGGACCAGAAGGTTCAGCTGGTACCTCCCTTTGAGCTGTTTGTGGTTGGATCAGGCAGAGCTCAAGGCAGGAGCTGCTGGAAGGGTTTCTGTCCGCTCACTCTGTGTTGTCCTCCCCCTAGCTTTTGCTGTGCCACCAGCCTCTGGCAGGGAATTTGACTTTTGCCACCTTGAAATGTGATTTTCTGGCTCTCAGCTCATATGAATTACTGGCCACAGGCAGGAAGAGGAGTTCATGGCATCATCCCCTACTTTCAGAAAGGTCACCTGGGATAAAAGTGTATTGCTTCTCTGGCCGGGTCCAGTAGCTCACACCTATAATCCTAGCACTTTGGGAAGCTGAGATGGGTGGATTGCCTTAGCTAGGGAGTTGGAGACCAGCCTGAGCAAGAGCAAGACCCTGTCTCTAAAAAATAGCTAACTGTTGTGGTGGGTGCCTAGAGTCCCAGCTACTAGGTGGGTGAGGCAAGAGGATTCCTTTAACCCAAGGGTTTGAGGTTGCTGTGAGCTATGACACCACAGCACTCTAGCAAGGACAATTAAGTGAGACTCTATCTCAAAAAAAAAAAAAAAAAGTGTATTTCTTCTCGCAGAGCTTCCTGAAACTGAAGTGGCAGCACACCCTAGTCACCTGGCTTTCTTTCCCCCCCTAATAAGTCCTCTACATTCCCAGTCTCCCTGGATGGTGGTTTGACTTGCCAGACTCCACAGGGGAGAGCTGAGCTAACTTGCTCTGCTGGCAGGGAAGAGGCACCCCATGCAGTCCTCCCACCTCAGCACATCCACATATCAGGGCCTGTCACTTGCAAACCCTGCTCCTGGTACAAAATTATAAGTTACTTAGGACACTTGTGACTGCAATTGATGTCAGAAAGACCCAGAAAGGGGATTGTATTAGCCTACACAACTGAGAATCAGGTAAGGCTGGATCCAGATGCTCAAATCACAGGATAAGGACTTGGTCTCTTTCTCACCCACATGCTCTGCCCCTGTGACACTACAGCCTCCTTTCTGCTTTCCTCTCTGCTGGTTTCAGTAGATTCTCCGGCTGATTTTCATGGAGCGCTGCACTTACAACGCATTGTCCTACAGCAACCCACCTGTTTTTCAAGTGTTCCTGTCAGGTTTGGCCTCTTGTCTGACTGTTGTCCTGGCTCTTAGGCTCCTTGCTTGGAAACATCACAAGCAGGGCTGGTAAGTCAGAGTGATCGCATTCAGCAAGCGATTACACACAGCTTTTATTGTAGAAAAGAAAGAAGCGATATAAGGCAGAAGGTACGTCCCAAAGGGAGGAATGGGTTAGTCTCCCCAAGTGGAAAAAGACCTTAGGGACTCCCAGCCGGCTTCCTTTTTATTGGCTAGTCCCGGGGCGGGATTATGGGAGCTGTGGGATGTGGGCAGATGATTGATAGACATGACTGGCAGGTGTCCTGCGGTTTCCTGCAGGTCCTTCCCCTGATTGGTCCCCGGCTTCTCCACCTCTAGGCACTATCCTCCTGGCCTGTATGTCCCCCTCCCCTGCCTAACATTCCAACAGGAGGTACAGGATGGCCCTGAATGGGCTTGCTTGGGACTTTTGCTTCCCCCTCTATTAACTAACCATTGAGACCAGGTAGATGGAAATACCTTGAGTCACATGCCCACTATTGATAGGATGGGTAATGCCACGTGATTGACAGCCCCTCTGGGTTGGAGGAAGGACAGTTTCTGAAAGGAAATAAAAAGGGCTGGAAAGACAGAAACATCTATTGAGGGGCTAGGCCTCCAGGTCTGCATCCTCCAGTTGGTCAGAAGTCTGAGGGTCCACCTAGCTTCTCTTGTCACCCTTAGGGACCTGGTCCTATTCCTGCGTCCTTAGCTATCAGCTAGAGGCTTTTTATCTTTTCTTTTAATTTTTTAAAAATTGTGAAATAAAACCATACATACATATAAACCATATGTTCAGCTTAAAGAATAGTAAAATGGTGTCCCTACCACCCAAGTTAAGAAATTGATCAGGCTGTGCAGTAGCTCAGGCCTGTATAATCCCAGCACTCTGGGAGGCTGAGGAGTGGGGATTCCTTGAGGCTAGGAGTTTCTGACTAGCCTGGTCAACATAGGGAAATACTCTCTACAAAAACAAACAAGCCCACCAAAATAAGCCACCATATCGGGCTATTTTATTTGCACTCCTGGAGTCCCAGCTACTAAGGAGCTGAGATAGAAGGATTGCTTGAGCCCAAGAGTTTGAGGCTACAGTGATCTATGATCATGCCACTGTACACCAGCTGGGGTGACACAGCAAGACCTTGTCTCAAAAAATAAAAAAAATAAAAGAAAGGAAGAGAAGGAACAGAGTCAGTTTCCTAGAAACTTCTCATGTGCTTCTCCCTAGTAATGTGCCCTCTTCTCCTTACCTAAGGGAGATGATACAGAATTCTGTGTTCATCATTCCACGCTTTTCTTTTTTTCTTTTGAGACAGAGACTCAAACTGTCACCCTGGGTAGAGTGCTATGGCATCACAGTTCACAGCAACCTCCAACTCCTGGGCTCAAGTGATTCTCCTGCTTCCGCCTCCCTAGTACCTGGGATACAGGCACCTGCCACAATGCCTGGCTATTTTTTGGTTGCAGCTGTCATTGTTTGGTAGGCCCGGGCTGGATTTGAACCCACCAGCTCAGGTGTATGTGGCTGGCGCCTTAGCCACTTGAGCCACAGGCACCGAGCCCAAGCTTTTCTTTATACTTTTAAACTATGCACACACACACATACATATGTACAAACACACACTCTTAAATTCCTAAGTAGTATGTTGTGTGGTTTTGCAGAGCTGAGAAGACTGTTTTTAAAGCTGTCTGTATGAATATGTTATATTCTTCTGTGATGTCTTGTAGTCAATATTATGTTTTTGAGATTCATTTGTATTGATGCAGGTAGTTGTAGTTCATTTTCACTGCCATCTAATGTTCCATCATATCATTATATCACATTGCATGTACCCATTTTACTCTTTACAGTGTATACCTATGATCTGAATTGCTACGTTTAAAGGTACTTTGCTCTTTAGGATAATGCTAATTTCCCCCCAAAGTGGTTATAATAATGTACCCTTCTGCTAGAAGTCAATGATAGCGTTTTGGTTGATCTCATTCTTGTCAATTTTAATTTTTGTCAACCCCATGAGTGTGGCCCAAGTCTTATTATGGTTATAATTTGCATTTATTTAATTACTATTGAAGTGGAGAATCTTTTCATGCTTATGAATCATCTGTTTGATCTCTGTTGTGAAATGCCTATTGATATCTTTCCCCCAATTTTCTAATGGACTACTGATATTTTTCTTTTCTTCTTTATTGAAGAGGTCTTGCTATATTGCCCAGGCTGGCCTCAAACTGCTGGCCTCAAGCAGTCCTCCCACCCCAGCCTCCCATGTAGTTTGGACTACAGGTATATGCCACTGTACCCACTAGTATTTATTGATTCATAAGAATTTTTTTTACATATTCTGGATGATGAGTCTATACTGGTTAATATGTTCAGATGGCTACTTGATGTTTGGGATTGCTGTTACATTGTACTGATGGTGACTTTTGAGCAGAAGTTCTTAATTTTGATGTCAAATTTATCTTATCTAAGAAAACTTTTTCAACCTGAGGTCATAAAGATTTTTTTTCTATTATCTTCTAAAAGTTTCTAATTTTGTCCCTCATATTTAAGTAGTTAATTTTTCAAGTTTAAGCATTTAATCTATCTGGATTTGATTGTTGTGACGGGTTGTAAGATAATTAGTTTCCAATTTTACTTTTTTACCCACTTCTCTGCAAAGCCCTCTCTGTCAGAAGTCAAGTTTTCATATACGAGTATGGGATCTTTTTCCTGAGCTCTCAAATTTTCTCTGTTGAATTCTAATTTTTTCCAGAACCCATGACAAACCAGTATTTTTATAAATATAATTAAAAATTAATTACTAGGAAAATAAAATGAAAAAGGACACAAAATAAAGGCCCAATTTTTTATTATTAAATTCATGATTAGTAAAGCAGGTGTAAACTTACTCTGTCAAGTTACTACCAAAGTTTCTAAATGCTTATACGTCATTGCTATATATGTTGTGTGCCCTTGAGAAGAAGTTCAAAGATGGCACCGGTGTACAGATCGTACTTGGAATAGTCCTAATATACCCTCCTCTCATAATGTGTCTGTTAATATTACTTAGTCTTTTTTCTTTAATTGCAGTAAAATATATATAACATGAAACTTACAATTTTAACTATTTTTAAGTGTGAAATTCAGTGGCATTTAGTGTATCCATATTGTCGCACAACCATTACCACCATCCATCTCCAGAACTCATCTCAAACTGAAACCCTGTAGCCACCCCTCCCCTCTTCCAGCCCCTGGCAGTGACTATTCTATTTTCTCTTTGTGAATTTGACTCCTCTAAATATCTCATGAAAGTATGAGTCATATAGTATTTGTCCATTTGTGCCTGGCGTCGTTCACTTATAATGTCTTCAAGGTACTGCCATGTTGCAGCATGTATCAGAATTTTATTCCTTTAGAATTTAAATAATATTCCATCATAGGTGCGGCGCCGGCCATATGCACTGAGGGTGGCGGGTTCAAACCCAGCCCGGGCCAGCTAAACAATAGCCATGACACTCTACCAAGGGAGACATATCTCAAAATAATAATGAGACTCTATCTCAAAATAATAATGATAATAATAATAATATTCCATTGTATGTTTATACCAAATTTATTTATCTACTTACATCCATCAAGGAACATTCAGGTTACTTCCACCTTTTGGCGATTGTGGATAATACCTCTAGGAACACTGGTGTACACTTGTCTGTACTTGACCTTAGCCAAAAGGTGGAGAAGCGATGGTGTACAGATATCTGTCTGAGTCTCTGCTTTCCATCCCTTTGGGTATACACCTAGAAGTGGAACTGCTGGATTATGGTAGTTCAATGTTTAGCTTTTTGAGTAACCACTATACCATTTTCATAGAAGCTATACCATTTTACATTCATACCAGTAATGTTCAGGGATTCTAATTTCTCTACATCCTCTTCAATACGTATTTTTTAATTTTGTTTCTGTCTTTGATAATAGCTATCCTAATGTGTGTCATGTGGATTTTCTCTGTGGCTTTGATTTGCATTTCTGTAGTGATTAGTAATGTTGAGCATCCTGTCATGCACTTATCAGCCATTTATGTAGCTTTGTTGGAGAATGGTCCATTCAAGTCCTTTGCCCATTTTTTATTTGTTATTTTTTTTTCTTTTTTAGAGACAGACTCACTTTGTCACCCTCAGTAGAGTGCTGTGGTGTCACAGCTCACAACAACCTCCAGCTCTTGGGTGTAAGTGATTCTCTTGCCTCAGCCTCCTAAGTAGCTGGGACCACAGGCGCCTGCTACAACGCCTAGCTATTTTTTTTTTTGTTGCGGTTTGGCTGGGGCTGGGTTTGAACGTGCCACCCTCAGTATATAGGGCCAGCACCCTACTCACTGAGCTACAGGCGCTGCCCACTTTGCCCTTTTTTTTTTTTTTTGAGACAGAGCCTCGAGCTGTCACCCTGAGTAGAGTGTTATGGCATCACAGCTCACAGCAACCTCCAACTCCTGGGCTCAAGTTATTCTCCTGCCTCCGCCTC
>NW_003852415.1:17094667-17127218 GCF_000181295.1 Otolemur garnettii
CTGGATTCGAACCTGCCAGCTCAGGTGTATGTGGCTGGCACCTTAGCCACTTGAGCCACAGATGCCAGGCCACTTTGCCCATTTTTTTAATTGGGCTGTTGATTTGGGGTTTTGTTGTGATGTTACTGAGTTGTAGGAGTTCTTTTGATCAATCTTAATCACTATGGTTTTATAAATCTTGATATCTAGTAGAGGACAGGCCCCCTTCCCTAACATACCCTTGTTTGTTTCCCTTTTTGAAAAGTGATTTGGTATTTCTTGTCCTGTTACTCTTCCATATAAATTTTGGAATCAGCTTATTCAGCTCTTTTTTAGAAACCTGTTAGAATATTGCTTGGAACTGCCTAGAACAGGCATCCTCACACTACGGCCCGTGGGCCACATGTGGCCCACCGAGGACATTTATCCAGCCCAGTGGGTGATTTTGCCGCCGCTGCCTGTCCTGCTTAGCAGCCGACTCATCCATGGCCCACAGCCTGGCCCTCCAACGGTCTGAGGGACAGTGAATTAGCCCCCTGTTTAAAAAGTTTGAGGACCCCTGGCCTAGAATGTACATGTCATTTGGGGGAGAACTGATATCCCTATGATACTGAGTCTTTCTATCATGAACGTGTTGTCTCTCCATTTATTAGTTCTTTGATGTCTTCCAGTAAAGTTTTACCATATAGGGCTTTCACATGTTTTGTTAGCTTTACTCCTAGGTATTTGATATTTTTTCATGCTGTTATAGATGTTATCTTTTTTTTTTTTTTTTTTTTTTGAGACAGAGCCTCAAGTTGTTGCCCTGGGTAGAGTGTCATGGCATCACAGCTCACAGTAACCTCCAACTCCTTTTCATAGAGGAGTTGCTTAAGCGATTCTCTTGCCTCAGCCTCCCAAGTAGCTGGGACTACAGGTACCTACCACAATGGCCAGCTATCGGCTATTTTTTTTGGTTGTAGTTGTCATTGTTGTTTGCCAGGCTTGGGCTGGATTCAAACCCGCCAGCTCTGGTGTATGTGGCTGGAGCCTTGGCCACCTGAGCTACAGGCGCTGAGCCCAGATGTTATCTTTTAAAATTAAATTTTCTAATGGTTACTGAGAATGGAAATGCAATTGACTTTTACGTACTGATTTTGCATCCAGAAATCTTCTGAACTTTACCAAGTTTAATAATTTATCTATAGATAATGTTGAGTTTCTCCAACTTTATCTGTAGATAATCTGCAAACACAACATCTGCAAACTTTTTTTTTCCTTCCCAAGCCTTATACATTTGTATCATTTTTATTTGCTTTTTTATTTTTATTTTTTAAAGAGACAAGGTCTTGCTCTGCCTCCCATGCTGGAGTGCAATGGCATGATCATAGCTCACTGCAACTTTGAACTTCTAGACCAAGTGATCTTTCTGCCATAGCCTCCTAAGTAGCTGGGACTATGGCATGCACCAGAATGCCCAGCTAATTTTTCTTATTTTATATAGAGAGAGGGGTCTCACTATATTGCCCAGCCTGGTCTTGAACTCCTGGGCTCAAGTGATCCTCCATCCTTAGCCTCCCAAAGTGCTGGGATTACAGGTGTGAGCCACCATACTGGCCCTGGTTTCTTTTCTTAATACTCTGCATAGGCTGTATAATGTGGTGATAATGGGAGTTCTTAGGCCTTGCTCCTGATCTTAAAGGGAATTATTTCAACATTTCACCATTAAATATGGCATAAGTTTTTGTTCTTTTTTTTAACCTTGCTAGATGTTCTCTATCAAGTTCTAGTTCAAATTAACTGAATTTTTATTACTGATGTTAAATGCTTGGTTTTTGCGCATTTAATAAGATGTATTTTTTGCCTTTAATTTGGTAAGTTCCCATTCAATGGGTATAATGCACAAGTATGTAGCACAGGTATACAATGCATGGGTATACAGCATGCTTCCTGGGTGAAGGACCCCACTACAAATCAGACTTTACATTATCAATGCAAACAGTGCAACCTAATTGTATGTACACTCATCCTAATCTGAAATTTAAATATAAATATGATGAATTACATGATATTAATATTATTAGTCTTCAACTGACAGAGGATACAGGAGAGGGGCGAGGTCTGAGAGAACAGGTCTTCTCAGGGAGACCACGAGGATGCACCTGCAGGGCCCTCTCCATGGTGACTCAACACTTGAGAATTTATAGGTTTAACTTCCTGGAACTTGGAAATTTCCAAGTTCTGTGAAATCCTGTAGTTCTGTAGGGGCTGAAGTCGCATCTCCCGCTTGATTCAAACTGGCCAATAAGAAGGGTGCCTGTGGGGTGGAACTTTTTAACTATCAATAAAAAGGGAAAGACCAAGCCAATTGGGAGCTCGGCCATTTGGAAATCTATGCCGTAAGCTCCCGGCTGATGAATAAAGCTCTTCCTCTTATAACTATGGTGTTTGGGTGCTCTTTCTCTCCATTGGGCCTCGTCTTCCAGCAACAAAACCAATCTTGGATTCCTGGGGTAATCCCAACTTGGTTAATGATATATAGGGTGACCAGATTTCAACATTTATAAAGAGGGATAACATGGGGGGGCCAGGGCAGGGCCTGACAACAATGCAAACTTTGATAAGCAGTTCTCGATAATCACTTCTCAACAATTATTTGTTATTATTATAGTTTAACATTATAAAATTAACAAAAATAATATAAATCTCATATTTTGGCGAAATAGCCACATGGCAGCTGAAAACCGTATATTCCCTTCCTGTCCTCCCGCCCCTTGGTGCATTCTTTCCAAAAATCGGGACTTTTTTAAAACGCCGCGGGACGCAGGACAAATTGTTAAAAATTGGGACTGTCCCGCCAAAAGCAGGACGTCTGGTCACCCTAATGATATATTAATTTTTTTATATGTTATAGGGGAGGAAAATGTATAATACCTTTCTCCTCATTTTAAGGGAGTCACTTCTGTAACAGAAGACAGGTTAAAAAGAGAAAAACGTAACAGATTTATTTGATCCAGTTTTACGTGATATGATTCTTTACACGGAAAGACTGAGGGAAAACTCTTTTTATGCTTTGGTTTGATGAGCACTGGGCTGTCATGTAGAAATGTGATTGGACAAAGGGGAGAGATTTAATGCTAGTAGACTGAAGGGGGAAGCCAGCAAGGCCTGTCTGTTCAGATTCTTTTGATCTTTCTGTGTGGATTTCTTCAATCCCAGGTACAAGATAGGACCTCTTCTGGAATGAAGGTCTTAAGACTTACTTTCAGAGAAAAGTAGGTCAGAGAATTTCTTTATGGCCAGTTCTTACACAGACAGGCAGCGGGAAGAGTGGAGTAATATTTCTAGGTTTTATGGCTGGCTTTAGGAGAGGAGGCTTCTATTTTCTATGAGCCTGCCTTGAGGAAGAATTCTAGCTCCTATGGCCTGCCTCAGGGCAGAGAAGGGAGCAGGAAACAGCAGGGTGGAAGAAGGTCAGAAAGATCTTCCCTTCTGAGCCCCTTTCAGTGTCCTTTAGTTTAAAGGACTCCTCATACCAAATCTCCAGGCTTTGGAGTATTATTTTCTGAACCCCAACAACACGTTGCTGGACTCAGTTTGCTAGTATTCTGTTTAGAATTTTTTGATATTTATATTCAAGAGTGAGATTGACCTGTTACTTTGCTATCTTACTCTTTGTCTTCTTTGAGCCCTGAGGGGTTTCTTTGATCCAGATAAACTTTTCTTGGAACTAAGACAGCATTCTCTGCCTAAGAACAGTGAATCTGTGGCATTCGCTCACTTGGTAATGTATCAGTGACATATAAGGATTTGTATTTTGATGAAGTATGAATTTGAATTATATTGAATTCACTTTAAAGACCGTGTGCTAAGTGGGTAGGCTTGACTGGGGCTCAACAAACTTTTATGTAAAGGACCAGGTAGTAAATATTTCAGGCATTGTGGGACACATATATCTCTGTTTCTATTAGCCATTGTTCTTCAGAGAGACAGAATCAATAGGAGATATATTAATAGATAAAGAGATTTGTTATTAGTAATTGGCTCCTAGGATTATCTCACTATCTGCTATCTGCAAGTCGTACACAAAGAAAGCCAGTGATATAAATTTCAGTCTGAGTCCAAGGGCCTGAGAAGCAGGAATGCTGATGAGGGTAAACCAGTCCAAGGACAGAAGACCAATGTCCCAGCTCAGTCAGTCAGGCAGAGAGCAGATTTTTCCTTCTTTCACATTTTGTTTTAGGCAGGTCCTGTGGATTGTATGATGACCACTGACATTAGTGAGAGTGGATCTTCTTTACTCAATCTGCCAATTCAAATGTTAATCTCATCCCCAAACACCTTCATGGATATACCCAGAAATAATGTTTAACCAAATATCTGGGCACCCTGCAAGGCAGTTGAGTTGACACACAAAATTAACCATCAGATTGTTCCTCCTCCTTCTTCCCTTTCTTCTGCTCCTCTTCTATCACTTTCTTCTCCTCCTTCGCAGCTCTTTAAAAATGTGAAAACCGTTCTTAGCTCACAAACCGTACAGAAAAATGTTTGCCAACTTGGTTTATCTCTCAATGTCCATATCTCAATGACATTTTGTTGTTTCCCATAATAGAAAGATGCTTGTATGATTTCCCAGAATAAATAATCTATGAAAGTCCAGAGTCTAATAAACAACTACCTCCTATTAGTAATTCTGCTGCCACCTCTCTACCCGGAAGATTTACCACCTTCTGAAATGAATACCAACTTGGGCAAACCCTAGTAAGTGCCCAACCACCTAGGCATTGGTGTGAGAATTATAATACTCAAGTCATGTTTGACTTCTGCAATTATAAGAGATAAAGATATGATATACAAGATAACAAACATTATTAGCATGTACTGAGTATTATAATTTTTTGTTTGTTTTGAGACAGAGTCTAAGTTTGTTGCCCTTGGTAGAGTGCTGTGGCATCATCGCTCCCAGCAACCTCGAACTCCTGGGCTTAAGCAATATCAATATTCTTGGCTCGGCACCTGTGGCTCAAGCGGCTAAGGCGCCAGCAACATACACCTAAGGTGGCGGGTTCAAATCCAGCCTGGGCCCGCCAAACAACAATGATGGCTGCAACCAAAAAATAGCCGGGCGTTGTGGCAGGCGCCTGTGGTCCCAGCTACTTGGGAGGCTGAGGCAGGAGACTCGCTTGAGCCCAGGATTGGAGGTTGCTGTGAGCAGTGAAGCCATGGCACTCTATCCAGGGGGACAGCTTGAGGCTCTGTCTCAAAAAAAAAAGCAATCTTCTTGCCTTGGTCTTCTGAGTAGCTAGGACTACAGGTGCCACCACGTGCTTGACTATTTTTAGAGACAGGGTCTTGCTCTTCCTCAGGCTGTTCTAGACCCCTGAGTTCAAGCTATCCACCCACCTCGGCCTCCCAAAGTGCTAGGATTACAGGCATGAGCCACTGCGCCTGGCCAGAGTATTACAATTTTAATACAGTTTCTTTCTTAAAGTGTGTATACATTTGGGGGGGCACACCTTCTGTATACTGGCTATTTAATAACATTCAAAATCTAGTGAAGTTTTGGCTATTCTGAGGAACAACTTTACAGTTTAATTGAAAATGGCATGCTGGGCCACACAGCAAATTCCCTTCCTTTTCTTTAATAAGTCAAACCCGGTGCTCAGGCTATCAGATCTGGAAGTGTTCATGGCTTGCTGAGCAGAGACAAAAGGAAAAAGGATTAGGTTATAATCTAAACACAATGGATTTGTAAGGAAACAAAGCAGCCTGGGCTACAACCTTTTCTTGCTCTGGTTTTCTAGCAGCAAATCTATGTTTGGCAAGGAATGTGATGGAAACTTCTCCCCACCTGGTGGCCAGTGTTTTCTTGAACTGCAGTATCTTTCTTTGGCTCCTGGGTAGGGCTGGCCATCTTCCATGGAGCAAGGGGACACATACCTTGAGGGCCACCCACGGATCTGTGCTCAGCAAAGGAAAAATGTAGTAAAAGTGGAAGACCTTGCCAGATATTGTGCTGGGTGTTTGACTAACACGATTTAATCTTCCAACAACCCAGAGAGATATTGAGATTATATCTCCATTTGCCAAATGACAAAAACTGAGGCACAAATATGCAAATGAACTTGCCTAAGACCACCCACTTAGTAAGAAGTGGAGTCACGAATTAAACCCAGAATCCTTGCCGTTTCCACCCAGACATGTGCCATCATAAGGGGACATTGCCTTCTACATTTGTTCCTCTGTATATAGCCTCCTCTTCTAATCCAAACAGGTTCCACTTACTAGGACTTGCCAAAAAAGCCACTGGCTCTTACCAAGAATAAGGCAAATACAACAAACCATTTTTTGAAAATGAGATTACATTTGTCAAGCACTTAGCCCAGTGCCTGGTACTTTCTAAAATACTCAGGAGACGTTAGAAGCCCCAGGACAGGGTATTACCATTTACAGAAGGTTCCCTGACCATTTGGTAACAAACACTTATCTAGTAATTTCATGGATGGTCAAAGTAGGAAGAACAAATAGCCTTATACTCAAGAAGTGTATAATCCAATTGGGGAAACTAACTTAGTATTTAGAAACAGAAACTGAAAACTTATCAGTAGCTTGCGTATCCCACAGGGTCCTGGGTTCCAGTCCTGACCCTAGCAACTACTCAATGAATAGGTAGCCTTGGAGAAACAAGGCTTTCACATCTTTTGGGGACTGAGCTTCCTCTTTGGAAAAATGGGGATATCACCAATCTCAATGGGTTTTAATCTTACTATTGGAGACGTAGTTGATAATAAACGGCACACAGGGACTACAGAGTAAAGGAGGAAGTAGAATTAAGCAAAGAAACAGAAGTTCCTTCAAGAACTATGGTTGGGGGTGGTGCCTGTGGCTCAGTGGGTAGGGCACTGGCCCCATATAGCGAGGGCAGTGGGTTCAAACCCGGCCCTGGCCAAACTGCAACAAAAAAAATAGCCGGGCATTGTGGCGGGCACCTGTAGTCCCAGCTACTCAGGAGGCTGAGGCAAGAGAATCACCTATGCCCAAGAGCTGGAGGTTGCTGTGAGCTGTGACGTCACAGCACTCTACTGAGGGTGACAAAGTGAGACTCTGCCTGTAGGGAAAAGAAAGAACTAAGGTTGGAATTGAACAAAAAAGTTCATGAAACTTAGGAAATTGAGAGGTGGGGCAAATGTTGGATGTAGTCCGATCTAGGTATTCACGATGTCGTCATGGCTCTGAGCCTAGCATTTCTACTTGGTGCTCCTCTACGGGTCACTTTTGCCTCCATCAATGGCTTTGCTTGTCACGGTACAACTACTGCAGCAGTTGCAGCCTTCACTTCTTCACCGGGTGCCTTCTGTCTGCTTCATCAGGTAGAGTCCTTCTGATTGGATCATCTTAGCTCACATGAACCAATCCCTACACGCAGGAGGAAGGAATTAGCGGATTGGCTTAGCTTAAGTCACGTGTTCGTTCTTAGTGCCTTGGAAGCCCTTGGATCCCTAAACCGAGATTGAGAGCGCTGGTGGGCAGTGGTGTTCACCAAGGAGAAGGCCGCAGTGATCACAACAGGAAAACGGCTTTTGTAAAATATAAACGCAGGAAGGAGTGAGGTACATATGATTGCAGACGGCAGATTTGGCTGCGCCCTCTTTGGCTGGAGCTGATGTTCTTTGTTTTTGAGAGCTGTAAGAAATAGGACATTTGAAAGGAGGGTGGGAGAGCTGGAAGGGGCACGCTAGCTCGAGGCCCTGGGTGTGCGGGATGGAGGGAGGAACTTAAGCTTTGTGTTGTTGCAGGAAAATAGTGAATTAAAACTGACAGACATGGCTTGGTGCCTGTTGCACAGTGGTTACTGCACCAGCCACATGCACTGAAGGTGGTGGGTTCAAACCTGGTTCTGACCAGCTAAACAACAATGACAACTGCAACAAAAAAAATAGCTGGCTGTTGTGGCAGGTGCCTGTAGTCCCAGCTACTTGGGAGGCTGAGGCAAGAGAATGGCTTGAGCCCAGGAGTTTGAGTTCCTGTGAGCTGTGACGCCACAGCAGTCTACCGAGGGCGACATAGTGAGACTCTGTCTCAAAAAAGTAAAACAAAAAACCAAAAACTGACAGACATACCAACAATATACAGGAAGGAACCTTTAATTACTGTTGAGAACTCAGGTGCCTCAAGGCGTGAAATGCTGAGTTCCAGGGAAACAGTTTTTTCCAAACTCTTTTTTTTTTTTTTTTTTTTTTTTTGAGACTGAGCCTCAAGCTGTCGCCCTGGGTAGAGTGCCATGGCATCACAGCTTACAGAAACCTCCAACTCTTGGGCTCAAGGGAGTCTCCTGCCTCTGCCTCCCAAGTAGCTGGGACTACAAGGGCCCGCCCGCGACAACACCCGGCTATTTTTTGGTTGCAGCCATCATTGTTTGGCGGGACGGGCTGGATTCAAATCTGCCAGCTTAGGTGTATGTGGCTGGTGCCTTAGCCACTTGAGCCACAGGCGCCAAGCCTGTTATTATTTTTTAATACTGCTTGTAATTGGATAATCCAATTTAACATATATATTGGGGTTCTATATCCCTATGACTTATCTTTAGCCCAGGTGGCTGGATCATAATATTGAATTATTCATTGGGGAGGCTACTCCGTTCTCCAACTATTATATCACACTTTTGTCTTTTCAGTTTAGAAGCATAAACTGGAAAGCCTAATAGTTTCCCACTCTCTAGAGAAGGAAGGTTTGATCATATTTACTATCATACAACTCCTGTACCATATATCTGGAAGGTTAATGTTGACCCAGTGTCTACAGATCCAGTAGAGACCTGGTGGAGCTGTCCACTTAATGCTGATCCCCAGATAGCCCCAAGAAACTCTGAGCTTTGGGAATCTACTCAGGGGATTTAGTTCAGTCATGTCTTTGCTCCGCCAGGTAGTTCCAATGGTGCTTTCATTATACATTTTTAGGCCTAGACATGACGGCTTCCCTACCAGAATGCTGAAGTTGTTTCCTTCTCTGGCTAAACAGTTTTGACCTGTGATAGACATTTTTAGTGTCCAGCAGCTTACTCCCACTGCACACTTATAGTGAGTGACATTCGGAGCAACTTCTCTGGCTTCCCAGGGCTATTTGCTGCTCATTGTTTCACCACAGACAAAGCAAGATGTTATATTTAAAGACTGAGCAATGTTTTCTGCCAGGTGGAGGAATAAAGTTTTAGTTTTAGGAGAAAGGTCTGGAGCAGGTTGTTGTAATGCATCATGGAAAGCCTGGTACATAGGCTTTGAATTTCTTTCAGTTATTTTACTTTCAACTGTTATTTCTATGATGGGGTCTCTTCCACTTATTCCTAACATAAGGCTTTCACCTTTTGCCCATCAAGGGTCAGAAAGGTTGGTTATATTTAGTATCAGTGGATTACAGTTTCTCCAGTTACAACCCAGGGAATGAGGCTTACCATCTAACGAGTAACAGTTTTCAGGAGTACAAGGTGAAGGAGCTTTTCCTTTTATTAAATGTACTGGATTACTGTCATTGGGATTAATCACAGGTGCCTAATCTGTGGCCTATGTATCCAAGCAGGAAATCCATCTACTTTACTGCTGTTGGTGTGGACAAGATCACCAAGTAGGGGCTTTTTCACTGTGGTTTCAGCAGACTCAGGCTCCAATCTATAATCCATACCTGGTTACCTGGAGAATAGGGATGGACCGAGGGAGATAAACTAACAGAACATCTATCATTCACCCATTCTGAAATCTTTTTTATTGTTTTTCCCAGTGACATTAGTTGGTTAGTAAGTTCTGTTTCTCCCAGTTCTCTTGGGGTCCCTGGTAAATTTTCTTAAATGGGAGGGGGCTTGTGAAATAGTCTTTTATAGGGTGAGTACCCTGTTCTTTTAATAGGAATACATCTGATCTTAAACAATGCTAATGGTAAAACCTGGATCCACTGAAGTTTAGACTCTTGGCCTATTTTCCTTATACCACCCTTAAATGTTCTATTCATTCTTTCAACTTTTCCAGAACTTTGTGGCCTGTAGGCAGCTGTAGTTTACAGTCAGTTTTCAACATGGTAGAAGTCTGTTGAATCTTAAGATTATGTGTCCAGTTACTGACAGAGCCAGACAAAGCAATGCCAATTCAGAAAGAAAAGTGGCTGCTGTTTCAAAAAGTAAAGAGGACTCTTTTTTTTTTTTCCTCTAATTCCAAATGAGTAATTGACCTTGGGTCTTCTGCTGAGTGCTGGTACCTTATTTTAAGGCCACTCATAACATAGCAACCACAGTTTTTAGCAGACAAAAAGACAGAAAAACAGTTTAACAAATTTTGTATTAACTATATAATGGTAAATTGAAAGAGGCTTCAAACCTAAGTCTTATAAACTGAGAACAGACAACTTTGTTGTTTTAACTAGAGATTTCTTTTTCATTATAATCAATTACATACAAAATTCTTTCTAAATTCGTCTTCACAAACCTTCATGACTTGCACACACTGTCTTTCTAGTTTCTTTTTTTTCTTTCTTTCTTTTTTTTTTTTGAGACAGTCTCACTTTGTCACCCTTGGTAGAGAGCTATGGCATCATAGCTCACAGCAACCTCAAACTCTTTGGCTTAAGTGATCCTCTTGCTTCAGCCTCCCAAGTAGCTATGACTACATGCACTCGCCACAATGCCTGCTATTTTTGTTGTTGTTGCCATTGTTATCTAGCAGGCCCTGGCCGGGTTCTAACCTGCCAGTCTCATTGTATGTGGCCAGTGCTGTAACCACGGAGCTATGGGTGCCGAGCATCACACACCATATTTCAATATTTTAAAATTACCCATTTTTGTCTTAAATCTTCTTTTTTAAAGCCACCAGTTACTTTAAGACAAAAAGTTTTCATACAAGATTCTTTCCTATACAAAATTTTTCTCTTTTCTTTTATTCTTCTTAACCAAAAATACATTTTCATACCCACGTCTTTCTACATATCTCTGTCCTCCTTACTGGTTCCTTTTATTTTAACTTCAAACTCTGGGCAGGGGGAAGGAAGGTTCTATACAAAGTCTCAGTCAGGCTTCTCTGAAAGTCTGCAATGTTAAAGGAGTTAGATATTTAACTTAACTTTAAGATTCTGTCCAAATAGTGGGGTAGGGTAATTGAACTTGATCTCCCAATGGCAAAGAAGCTGTAGAATATACAAGGGGTTGTATTTTCCTTTCTACTTTAGAGATGGAGCCACAAAAGCAGGTCTATTGTTGGGGCCTATGTAAAGAGGCAGGCCATACTTGTGGATACTTTTTCTAAATAGAAAATGTGTGACTTCTTTGGCTTTTTCACTCTGAGTTGGAAAAGCTTCGACCCACCCTGAGTAAGTACATACAAATACCAGCAGTTATTTATTTCTTCTGTTTGAAGGCATTTCAGTAAAGTCCACTTGAATGTTTTCAAAGGGCATAGTTCTTACACTTTGAATACCGGGGGACTGACAAGGGCCTTGTTTGGTGTTAAATTGGCTGCAGGTAACACATCTTTGACTTACTATTTTTTCCAGGCTTGCTTTCCTAGTAGTTGTTCCTAAGTGTCCTAGATAGGTGGACTCATACACAGCCTGCACTACAGTAGTTCTTAATAATTCTGGCACATCTATTCCTCCATCCGGTAAATGTATCTAACCATAAGGCATACTTTGAATCAGTATAAATGCTGTGTATCTTATCTTAACTTAATTCCAGAGCTCTGGTGAGTGCTATAATTTCTGCCTTTGGGCAGATGTCCCAGGCAGGAGTCCTTCGGTTTGCTCTTGTGTTAACTACTTCAATTCTTTTTTTACTGTATTCTGGTGTTACATTTGGGACCCAAGGTCATAGAGCTGCCAATCCACATTGGCTTGCTGCTACCTGGCATGCTTCTGCATCAGTCTTAGTACTTCTTAAAATAACATGTGTTTGCCTCTTTTGGTGTCCTTTGCAATGCATTGCTGTCATCTTGCTAGGTTTTCACACAACCTCCAATAAGTTTAATATCTCTTGGTAATATTTAATTTGTTTTCCAGCTGAGTATAATAGTTTTTTTTCTCTATACAATGGATCATGCACATACAGGGTGAAAAAGGCATACTTTGAATCAGTCTGAATGCTGACTATTTTATCTTTACTTAATTCCAGAGCCCTGGTGAGTGCTATAATTTCTGCTTTGGGGGCAGATGTCCCAGGCAGGAGTCCTTGCATTTTTATTATATCACTATCTGTAACTACTGCATATCCTGCCTTTTGATATCTATAAAACTGCTACTATCCACAAATAAAGTCCAATCAGGTTTTGTCTTAAAATTAGTTTATCAGTTTCTTGTACAAGTAGAGCTGTTGCTGCTAGAGCTCTTAGACTGGGTGGCATCTAGCCACTCTGTCCAGTTGTGTAGACAAGCATCTAACAGGCTGAGTCCATGACCCCAGGATCTGTGCTAAAACTCTCACTGCCATCTTTTCTGTCTCTGTTACATACAAAGCAAAAGGTTTAGTCAAGTCCGGGAGGCCAAGTGCTGGAGCTGTCATTACCTTTTCTTTAATGGCTTGGAATGCTTTTTTTCTGGGGGACCACCTACACTAGGGGCTCCTTATTGCCCCGCTTTGTGGCTTCATACAAGGGCTTAGCAAGCACAGCAAAATTCAGGATCCGTAGGCGACAGTAGCCAGCTGCCCCTAAAAATTGCAACTGTGGCCTGGCCTTGGGAACAGGCAGGTTACAAATCATCTGCTTTCTTTCAGGAAATTTTATATCCTCAGTTCTCTAAATGTTTGAAGAATATATTAGTTCCTTGGGTACTAATATATTAGTCTTTTCTAGTCTCATGGCCTAATAGTAAATCATCCATGTATTGCAGTAAGGTCTACGGGAACTCTTGTGCAGGAAAGGTTGACAGGCTCCCTTGTCAGTAAATGTTATGGCCTTATTTGTACTTCAGGTGGACCTTCTGGATTAGGATTTATTACTACTTGGCCTTTAAATTTTTCACCAGGTCTTTTAATCTTGTTTTTCTGCTTTAGCTACCATTGCAATTGCCACCTGTCCTTTCAGCCACCAGGGTGGCTCTAGCACTAGTGTCAGCTAAGTGTCTGTGTATGGGAACTGAGCAGGGTGTCCAGGCTTGCCAGTCACTAGTCTCTATACGTCCTTGACTAGACTTACATCTCCCTTCTGATGGCCAGCCTACTCCAAAGGATGCCATTCCAGCTCACAAAGCTTTCTCAACCTTTTAGGGGTCATAATAACTCCATAGTCCCATACAAAGCCTTTGTTAAAATTGTGAACCATTAACCCTAGGGGAGTTTCCTTAGAAGGCACAGAACCCATCCCTGCTGCCCAGTCAAACAAAGGGGGAGAAAGGGTTTGAGGATCTCTCAGGCACTCACCTGGCCACGCCTCGCACCAGGCTTTAAGGAGAATCTTAGCTAAGGTGCACCCATACAAGACAGCAAGTCACCATCATGCCTTGAGATGTCCCCACGGAACTGTAGATTAGGGCCCAGTTGAGCTCCATAACTCTAACTATAGTCCTGGAGCTATACAAATAGTCACTCACTCTTTCACACACCACTTACTCAAAAGGCTGAACAATTTCTCCCAGTCCCTTTACCTTGTGGAGACTCTTTGCCTCCTCCTGTTTTTCTTTGCCCCTCTTACTGAGGCCCCCTGCCTGAGGGAGGTCAATTTGCCCCTCTTACTATGAGACCCCCTGCCTCATGGAGGTCAATTCTCTTCCCCCATTTCCTTTGTACTGAGGCTCCTGCCTCAAGGAGGTGATCAAACTCCTCTTCCACTCTCTGGAGTGGGCTTTACTAGTATTATACCCCCTTTTAATCCAGTTCACCTTACCTAAGTCTGATTGTGCACTTCCCTGTATGTTCGTTCCTCTGCTGGTGAGCTGCTGCTGCAGAGGACCTCCCTGCTCTCTGCCGAGGTCCCCTCCATGTAATCTGCATAGGCGCTCTATTAGGGAACAGCGTCAGTCAGGGTGCTGAGGGAGTACCATCAAGGGGTTCTATACACAAGGAGGGGGAAGCCCCCTGCATCTCTAAGTCCTAATCTGCCTGCTCATTTTCCTGGTCCAGGAACCAGAAATGTTGCAGGAAAACAGAAAATTAAAACAGACACTTACACCAAAAATGTAGAGGAAGGAACCTTTAATTGCTGGCAAGAACTCAGGTGCCTCAAACTCTTTTATACGTTTTTTTCTTCTGCTCAGTATCAGCTACATAGTTACAGTTATAACAAAGGGGACAAAGTGTTAATGATTATATTTCTTAAGAAACCAGGGTGCTGTGATCTGTTACATAGTTTTGTTTTTTTTTTTCAAGGTTATTTTAGCTCAGTGTAAAATTTGCTCTTATCTTTGGAGGAGGAGTTCTGCAGCTGCCTGCTGCTTCCTCTGGATCATTAAGAAGTTTATGTTTTTCTTATCCTTCGTATGAAAGTGTAGGAATTATTACTGAAAAAAAAAATCTGAATTAAAGTGGTCAAAATAAGAACAAAAAAAGAAGTAAAAGATTTATTTCTCCTTCCTCAGTGTGAGCCTGGGAGTTTTGGTGCAGCATTCATCTAGATTACTAGCAAATTCAGGAAATGGACCTGCTTCCTCCTATTATAAAGGCCAATCTTTTATTCATTAAATGGGGTATTTACTTTGCCTTAAAATGTACAGCGTGGGGGTTAGAAAAGAAGGGAACCCACAATTGCTGAGAGTCCACTATGTGCTGATTCTGGGCTGTAGGCTTTTTCTGCATTTTTTCCTTTTAAAGCTTTCTAATCTTATTTTGGAAGACCTCAGACATGGTTTGTTGTTGTTGTTATTTGCTTGCTGGCTTGCTGGAGAAAAAGTGCAGACACACCTTTCTCATGAGAGAAATTTCATCTCTCAGGCCAGGCATGGTGGCTCACATCTGTAAGTTTAGCCCTCTGGGAGGCTGAGACAGGTGGATTGCCTGAGCTCTGGAGTTCTAGAGCAGCCTGAGCAAAGGGAGACCCCATAGGAAATAGAAGTAGAAAAACTAAAATAGAAAAGCTAGCCAGGCATTGCGGCAGACACCTCTAGTGGCTGAGACAAGAGATCTCATTGAGATCTCTTGAGCCCAAGAAACTGAGGTTTCTGTGAACTATGACGCTGCAGCACTCAACCCTAGGGCAACTGAGTGAGACTCTGTTTAAAAAAAAAAAAGAAAGAAAGGAATTTCAACACTCAGCTTGTGAGCAATGTGAGGGACAGAGATTAAAGAAAGAGAAGACCATCATCGTTTGACACTGAAGAAAGGCTACATAGGAATGTGTGTTTTATAATGCAAAATGAAAAAAAAAAATCAACAAAGGATTGTAGGGTTTGGAGCAGAGAAATGACAAAGGTGGAAGGGAAGAAACCATTTTCTGCTGTAAGACATGTAAGAGGAAGCCTGGACTTCATCCTGGAGGTTGCTTCAAGAAGTATCACACTCGAAAAAATTATAAATAAAAATAAACAAAAATATTATTTTATATGACACAAAAACAGAGACACAGATCTATGGAATAGGATAGAGAATCTAGAGATGAACCCAGCCACATATTGTCATTTAACATTTGATAAGTCTAACAAAAACATGCAACGGGGGAAAGAATCCTTATTTAACAAATGGTGCTGGGCGAACTGGTTATCCACATGCAGAAGACTGAAACTGGACCCACACCTCTCACCATTGACAATTGATTCTCCTGGGATAAAATTTTAAATTTAAGACAGGAAACAATAAAAATTCTAGAAGAGTGTGGGGAAAACATTTGAAAATATTGGTCTGGGAAAATACTTTATGAGGAAGACCCTCTAGCAATTGCACCAACACCAAAAATAAATAACTGGGACTTGATCAAGCTAAAAAGCTAAGGGTACCACACAAACAAGGCAGACAGCCCTCAGAGCAGGAGAAGATTTTTGCATGTTATGCATCTGACAAAGGCCTGATAACTAGAATCTCAAACAATAAGAAAAGTGCAAACAACCCTCTTTATAAGTGGACAAGTGATTTGAACAGAAACTTCTCCAAGGGTGACAAATGAATGGCCAACAAACACATGAAAAAATGTTCATCATCTTTAATCATCAGAGAAATGCAAATCAAAACCACTCTGAGATATCACCTAACCCCAGCAATATTAGCCCACATCACAAAGTCCCAAAACACCAGATGCTGGAGTGGACGTAGAGAAAAGGTAACACTCCTAACTGCTGGTGGGATTAGGAACTAATATAGCCCTTTTGGGGAGAAGTATGGAGAATCCTCAAAGATCTAAATGTAGACCTTCCATTTGACCCTGCAATCCCATTACTAGGTATCTACCCAGAAGAACAAGATATCTGATAGGAGGCCCTGAACAAGTGCTGGAATAAGCCATTGCCTGTGTGCATCGTCCTCTGGAGGACGGTGGAGTGGGAACTTTTTGAAGCCTTAGGCCGCATCATCCCCAAGATGATGCTGAGTAGATAGTAAGCCTCTTATTTTTTAAGGTCACACACAACAAAAACACGGAAACTCAGAATGGCAAAGGCCCCCGAGAGCAGTCATAAGGTGTAGCAGCAGCTGCAGGAGAAGTAACTGCAGGCAAGTAGATTGTGCCCCTTTTCTTTATGTTCTGTTTTTAGCTGTGTTTTTCAGAACAAGTAGGTACCATGGTGATAGGTACCATAGAAATAGATGGAGCACGCGGCCCAGCACAGGGCTGCCAAGCCGTTCCCTGGAAATGCACCAAGAGCTGCTAGGCAGAGTCCAGGGACGCCGCCTCCCCAGGCCTGTCAGCTGCCTGGCTAGGAGAAAGGGCCCCTGGATTTAGACTAATTGAGAGGATTCTCTCTGTCTCACTGTGATCGTCCGAGGTCCCCAATGGTGCACCCTCCCTCCGCGGGTACCTGTGAACTTTCTCTCTGAGTCCTCCAAGGGAACTCACTTAAGGAAGTTTGCTTTTGCCCAGCACAGTGATCATTTCAGCTAACAGTGACCTCAAAACTAACACTGCCAGCATTCCTGTCCCCACAGTTGGGAGCACACGTTCCCATCCTGTCTGGACATGGAACTGTTTTGATGGTTTTATACAATAGGTAGTAAAGAATTTGTGGGTCAGGGACTGAATCCCAAACATCTGATGCTCGGGAATACTCATGAAATGATTTGTCAGAGGATCTAACCCAGAAAGCCACGTGAGATAAGCATAGTCACATCTGAGATGGTGGTTTGCAGTTTGTGAAGCCTCAGGCAGTGCACAGTGAGGGCCAGCCTTAACTGTTCTTGGATGCAGCCCAAATGGACTGAAAGACCCTTGGAAACAATTACTGGAGCCATCCCACAGCACTTACATAACCAGCTTTGCATGGCTGTTGATGGATGAATATAAATGAACCTAGTCAGGCTTCACTCATTTTTATTTGGATTTAGACCAGTTATATGTCTTCTGGAGTGTAACTTACTATACACACACCCCCTTTAAACCTAACTACTATACACACACCCCCTTTAAACCTACCTACTCTATTAAGACGTAGCATGTGAAGATCAAGTTTAAAGGTCATCTGTTATATCTGTCCCACAGTACCCATTTCTGTAGTAGGGCTCTGTTGTGTATATTTGTTTCCATGTGCTCATGCTGTCAAGTGGCATACTTCTTCAGGGCAGTGCAAGTGTAATTCTAGACTAAATATATAGTTTGGAGACCCGTAATTCTAAGCAGTAACCAGCTGAAGTTAATTTTATTCTCAATTAAACATACATACATACACACCTCCTCAACAAAGGAATCTTTTTTAAAAAACAAAACTTAATGATTAATAGAATCATCGATGCAGGAATAATTGCTTGAGTAGTCACAGATGATAGCGATGACAGAACTGGAAGGTGCTAATGAAATGTCTGTCTTGCATGTGTGGCATTTGACATCAAGACATGGAGGCCCAAAGAGTTGGGACCCTTTGCTGTTTAGTTCAGCATGTTTTCTGTGTTTCCAGGTCATTACCACTCTGACAAGCTCTTTCCTAGTGGTGGAGATGCATAGAGTGCTGCTGAAAGTGCCCTTGAAGAAGGCTTGTCGGTCGTGCCATTGGTTGAACTGTACAGTGCAAGGATAATGAGACATCATTAAAGCAACTACCTGGCTTATCTCCCAGGGACTTGCCCATGGGACCATATGACTCAGCATTTATTGCTGGCAGCATCATACACTCAACTACATGTGGATTTTGTGGGTCATATTTCATGGTTACAAGAATTTGGCCTGACAGAGCTGTTGCAGAAACTCTGTATTAAATAAGCAAACACATGTGCTCTAGTTTTACAGGCCAAACAAACTGTGAAAACAGAAGGGCTGGCCTTTCTTGCCCACAGCAGTCATACCTGGAGTTTTGCCACTTAGTTGGGTTGCTTTATTTTGCTAACCAAAAACAGATTTGCTTTGAAGAATGAGGCTCTCAAGTATTCTATAACTCTCTAAGAATGGACATTCATAGTCATGCTGGGCAGAGAGAGTTATTCCCCAATTTTCAAAGAATCATAAAGCTGATGTTTGGCCCATATGAAGCATACACACAAGAACCTTCTGTGCCCAAGATAAGCTCCTCTCTACAGCCTCACAACAGGAACTCTGAGGTTAGAGAATATTTGATAGCTGGTGTTTGTTGCTTTTCACACCAGTGATTTGAAATTTAACATTTAATGTGAATGTTTCTTAATCACAATTTACATGGTCTTGCTCCATTGCCCAGCTAGAGTACAGTAGTGTCATCATAACTCTCGCTGCAACCTCAAATTCCTGGGCTCACATGATCCTCCTGCCTCAGCCTTCTCAGTAGCTTGGACTACAGGTGGGAACCACCACATCCAGCTAATTTTTTTATTTTTTCATAGAAACAAGATCTTGCTATTGCCCAGGCTGGTCTCCAACTTCTGGCCTCAACCCATCCTTCCACTTAGGCCTTCCAAAGTGTTAGGATTATAGGCATGTGTCACCATACCATGCCCAGCCACACAACTTGCTTTTTAAAAATTTAAATTGAAAAATTTTTATAGTGAAACATATATAACAAAATTAACCATAATTAATCACTTTTAAGAATCCAGTTCAGTGGTGTTAAGTACATTTACATAGTTGTACAACCATCACCATCATCCATCTGTCTCCACATATCTTTTCATCTTGTAAAACTGAAGGTCTGTGCCCATCAACCGTAACTCCCCGTTCCCTCCTCCACACAGCCCCAGCAGCCACCATTCTACTTTCAGTCGCTATGAGTGTGAACGCTCTGGATGAGTGTGAACGCTCTGGATGAGTGTGAACACTCTGGGCACCTCACATAAGTGGAGTCGGCAGTATTTGCCCCTTGTGTCTGACTTATTTCAGTTAACAATGTCCTCAAGGTTCATCCACATTATAGCATGTCAGAATTTCCTTCCTTTTCATATCTCCTGTATGTATATTCCACATTTTATTTAATACAATTTAATTTTCATGTAGCTTATTTCTTATTATTTTTTAAACTTTTGAGCCAATCACAACATGACAAAAACTTACAAGTATAGTACAAAAGAAAATCTCTTTTTGTATCTTATCTTCATCAACTAAAAAATTAGCTTTTTTTTTTAGAGACAGAGCCTCACTTTGTCACCCTTGATAGAGGGCTGTGGCATCACAGCTCACAGTAACCTCCAGCTCTTGGGCTTAGGCGATTCTTTTGCCTCAGCCTCCCATGTAGCTGGGACTACAGGCACCCACCACAACGCCCAGCTATATTTTTGTTGCAGTTTAGCTGGGGCCATGTTTGAACCCACCACCCTCAGTACATGGGGCCGGCGCCCTACTCACTGAGCCACAGATGTCGCCCTAAAATTAGTTATTTTTATATCTTTAGAGACTTAGGTATTCCTCTATTAGTGAGTTATAATCTGTTCCTATCATTATTTATTTTAAAGATCAAAATTTCCCTAAGTGACCAGAGAAAGCCTGTTCAATCTGTGTCTCTTCTGGGTCCCCCCATTATTCCTTGAAGATATCTTCACTTTCTGGCACATGATGTTCCAGGCTCATCTTACATTCTCCTTGCCCCCGCCATGGAATCAACTATTTCTCCGAGGAGTCTTGATTCATTTGAATAGAAAATGGGATTTATTTATCTTTTTTTTTGAGACAGAGTCTCACTCTGTCTCCCTGGGTATAGTGCCATGGCATCATCATAGCTCACAGCACAACCTCAAACTCCTGGGATCAAGCAATCCTCCTGCCTCAGTTTTTCTATTTTTTGGTAGAGACAGGGTCTCACTCTTGTTTAGCCAGCTCTGGAACTCCTGAGCTCAAGCAATCTGTCTGCCTCAGCCTCCCAGAGTGCTAGGATTACAAGAAAATGGTATTTAGAATCCAAGACCTGGGTACTTGATGTACTCAGTCCTGTTGAAGGATTGCTGCTTCCAGACAGAGCTAGATGATGTGTTTCCTATAAACACACACACACACACACACATTTATATAGTTTTTAATTCATTTTGTAGTTTTATTGTTTTGGCTGGGGCTGGGTTTGAACCCGCCACCTCCAGCATATGGGGCCGGCACCCAACTCCTTTGAGCTACAGGCACTGCCAGTTCATTGTGTATATTGAGGGTATAATCCTCAACCACGGGGTTTATTCTAGTTTTCTTCCATTGCTGTAACTCCCTTATCCAACAGTGACATACATGGGTTCTCTTGGCCTTAATATAATTATGTATTTGATCGATCACGAGTATACACCCTCTCCCATCTCTGCTTCCACCACCATAGCTGCCCTCCTCACTCCACTTGGACTCTCTCTCTCAACTCCAGGTCATTCCAGGCCAACATTCCCCAATACATGGACATGCTCCTCACCTCTTGTGGCTCTGGCACCCCCTAAGGACGTGCTGCTCACCCTACTTGGACTCTGCCATCCTGCTTTGTGCCACAACAGCTTCCTACCCTCCCTCCCCACCATGGACTCCTGTCTTACTCTGCCCCATCTCATGACTTTAGGACTAAATTGTTTAGGAAGAGGAAAGAGAAGAGACCATTCGCTTCATTTGAAAATATTTGTTTTGTTAACAATCGTCTCCTTGCTGAGAGTGTGTGTATTTGACCTATGAAATAATCACTAATTATTCTAATAATGGCTGCCAGTGTCATTATTATTAATCACTAATTATTCTGATAATGACTGCCAGTGTTTCCCCAATCTTTTGTCTCTGTATTATAATAAAAAAATTTTAAATAAAATGTTGCTACAGCTAGGATGCTTCCTTCCTTACAGCAGCATTTATTTTGCAAATGTGCAGTTGTATTTAGGCTACCACCAGCAACTCCCTTGGCAAACACTGAGCAACTCCCACCACAGAAATTAATGAGTAGAGACAAGGTCTGCACACCTACTCGTTTTGTTCTTCCATTATCATGTTGTGGGACTCTGGGGAAATGATCCAGGAGACATCTACAGAAACCAAAAATGGAACTTTGTAACACTGCAAATTGTTTATTTTTGTAAATTATATTATCTTCTTGACTACTCTGTGAGCTTTATGGAAGTTGTTTCTTCTGTCATTTTTTTGTACCCCAAAGGTCCTAAATACAGCCCTACATAAAGTTCTCCCTGTGCCTGTTGGCTGGCAGAGCTGTGATGGCTTCATTGGGTAGGACAGGAGAGAAAGCAGGAGTTGCAGAGTCTGGGGATGCTTGGAGGCCTTTATCTTCCTTGGCATCTATGGGTCACAAATTCCTCCTTCAGACACTTACTTCCCTCAGCTTCTGAGCCATGTGATCTCCCTCCTCCCTCCCTGGCTGCTCCGTCTCAGATGCCTTTGTGCAGGCCACAACAGTGCCCCAATAGTGAACATTTGCTGGGTGCCTTCAGGTGCCAGGCCTTGTGGGTGCTGGAGATACAGCAGTGAGTAGAACAGATAAAAGGCCTCATCTTCGTGGAAATGAAAGGAGACAAGGAACATCTGTGTGTGTGCTGCCTTGTGTCACAGGAACAACCCTGGCTGCCCCCAGAGTGTGCTGAGCATTGGCTGGTCTTACAGGGCACATGAAGGGGAGGCAGCCTTTCCACGTGAGGTTCTTTCCCTGGAAGGAGACTTTATTTTATTTTTTTTGAGACAGAGTTTCACTTTATTGCCCTTGGTAGAGTGCCGTGGCGTCACAGCTCACAGCAACCTCCAACTCCCGGGCTTAGGCAATTCTCTTGCCTTAGCCTCCTGAGTAGCTGGGACTACAGGCGCCCGCCACAAGGCTGGGCTATTTTGTTGCAGTTTGGCCGGGGTCAGGTTTGAACCCGCCACCCTCAGTATATGGGGCCGGTGGCCTACTCACTGAGTCACAGGCACTGCCCTGGAGGGAGACTTTCTATATCCTTCTGAGTCTGGCCTAGGCTCCCCTGTCCTCTGCCAGCCTCTCACTTTGGCTGTCCTGTCGTCTGTCCCCACTTGCAGCCTGAATGACCTTTATAAGAGGCAAGTCTCACAAATCACTCTACTGCTGAAAAGCTTTGGTTGACTGCCCATTGCTCTGGAATAAATCTAAATTCTTTGACCTGCAGGAGACCCCCCATGAGTGGCCTCTGCTCCTTCTGCCCCCATGTGGAAAGTTGTGTCCCTCCATATGCGTCTCTGCTGGTGCTCACACTGTCCCCTGGGCCTCCAGGACCTTTCCCCTCCCCACCTTTTGCTAATCTAACTCATATTTTCCTTATAGACCCAGCTCCTTCCCCTCTGTCCCCAGTCCCTGTGGCCTAGGAGTGCTAGACATGTGATGTTATAGTTAACCATTTTTCTGTCTTTCCCCAGGAGACAGACACAATGGTTAATTGTGTGTTTAAAGTCTATCTCCTGGGAGGGTAAACCCCTGTGAGCATGGGCTGTCTCCGTCACCGCTGTATCTGCAACTCACTGGGCAAAGAGGAACACACATGGACATCACTCCATTAGAGCTAGCTGTGACCGGGCTGGGAAGTGTCCTATGAACCTTATGGGTGTTCACTAATTTAACCTGGTGATATTGAGCTATTGTGTGATACACATTTAGTCTCTGTCAGGTTTCCTGGCATGTAACTTCTAAAATCATTGGAATCTCCAAAGTGATACGTGTCTTTTTGTGTGCTGGTGAGATGACAGGTGCTGGCAGCCCTTAGAGCTTCAGGATGGGGCTGGTCACCAGAAAGACCAAGGCAGGAATGAAAGATTAGGCCTTTCAGCACCCCCACCTCTGAGGAGGGAAGAGGGGCTAAAGATTGAGTTGATCACCTATGGCCAGTAATGCAATCAACCGTGCCTAGGCAATGAAGCCTCCATAAAACCCACAAAGGGCTGTGTTTGGACAGCTGATCATGTGGAGGTTCCTGGAGGGTGGTGACATACCTAACAGGGCATGGTTGACATACCTGGGCTGACACCCCTTCTCCCACACTGCACCCTACAGATCTCCTCATCTGTGCCTTTTTTCCCCCTCTCGTCTGCTATTTCTTTCTTTCTTTCTTTTTTTTTTGCAGTTTTTGGCTGGGGCTGGGTTAGAACCTGCCACCTCCAGCATATGGGGCCAGCGCCCTACTCCTTTGAGCCCATAGGCACTGCCCTCTTCTGCTATTTTTAGTTTTTTCTTCCTTCCTTCCTTCTTTTTCTTTTCTTTTCTTTTCTTTTCTTTTTTTTTTTTTTTTTTTTTTTTTTGATACAGAGTCTCACTCTGTCACCCAGGCTAGAGTACTATGGCATCATAGCTCACAGCAACCTCAAATTCTTTGCGATCTTCTTGTCTCAGTCTCCCAAGTAGCTTGGACTACAGGCACCCACCACAACCCTGGGCAAGCTTTTCTATTTTTAGTACAGACAAGGTCTCCCTCTTGCTCAAGCTGGTCTGGAACTCCTGAGCTCAAGCAATCCACCTGCCTTGGCCTCCCAGCATGCTAAGATTATAGGCATGAGCCAACACACCTGGGCCAATCTGTGTCCTTTGTAATATCCTTTATAATAAACTGGTCAATGTGTTTCCCTGAATTCTGTGAGCCACTCTAGCAAATTAGTAAAACCTGAGTAGGGGGTCTCTGGGATTCCTAATTCATAGCTGGTCTATGTAAGTGCAGGCCATAGCCTGGGGCTTGTGACTGGCATCAGGAGTTGGGGGCAGTCTGCCAGGACTGAGCCCTCACCCTGTGGGAGCTGACACTGTTTCCAAGTAGGTAGTATCAGAGCTGAATTGGAGGACACTCTGCTGGTGTCCCTGCAGAACAGATTGATTGCTGGTGGGGAGAAGTCCCCACAAATTTCTCAGGGACCACAGGTCACAGAAGTCATCTGTGTGACTGAGTGAGAGTACAGGAGAAACTGAGCTGGGTTTTTCCCCTATGTGTTCAGAGGTACATGTCATTTTTTTTTTATTTACTTTTAAAATTTTGAGACAGAATCTCACTCTGTCTTCCTGGGGTAGAGAGCTGTGGCCTCATAGCTCACAGCAACCTCAAACTCCTGGACTCAAATGATCCTCTTGCCTCAGTCTCCTGAGTAGCTGGGACTACAGACCCCCAGCCCGAAGTCTGGCTAGTTTTTCTATTTTTAGTAGAGATAGGGTCTTGCTCAGACTGTTGCGCAGACTGTGAGCTCAAGCAATCCACCTGCCTTGGCCTCCCAGCATGCTAGTATTAGAGGCGTGAGCCACTGCACCTGGCCAGAGGTACATGTTATTATTAGTCTCATTTTACAGATTGAGAAAATAGGCCTAGAGGGGTTACCGATTGCCTCCTAAGTGTAGAGCCAGATGTGGAATGCGGACAGTCTGCCGCAGTTCTCCTCCTTACCATGATGCCTGCTGAAGGGGAAGGGGAATGCGGAGTGCCGACTGTGTAACACCAGCCCATTTTATGGTGGTGAATGTGCACACTGGACCCCAAACACCCACTCTATTTCAGAGCACACACTGAGGTCACCTCCTCTCCAGCTTCCTCAGTGCCCTCACTGCCCCAGTAATTAGCACAGAGGAGAAGAGGGGCAGTCTGTGTCCTCCCTGAGAAGTAAGTGGGGTTAGCTCAGAGCTTTGGCCTGAGCAGGTGGGAGGAGGCCTGGATCCTTAGGGGGACAACCTCTGTCTCCCCCTCCTCTGCACACACAGTGAGCCCCGCACTGCAGTGACCAACTCAATAACTTCTCAAATGAATGAAAAAACCCATAAGCGACTGAAATCCTCCGAACTATAACAAATGACTCTATTTTATGGTAACGTTTTATTTCTTTAAACAGGGCCTAATTGTACCTTCACAGTGGCCACCCATATGTGGCCATAGTTGCTATCATTTGTGATGTGTGGGCATTCTCCAGTAGGTATATTGAAGCTAGTGTTTTTTTTTTTTTGTTTTTGTTTTTGGTAGGAGCCAATTCATGCTCTATTTGACTCTTGCCTTCGAAAGGGATGACTGCTTATGGTAGGGGTCCTCAGCCTTCTTTCCCTTCCAGCACACATGGGGGACAAGATTTGGGTGCCTGGCAAACTCCCAGTGGCCATTTCAGGGAAGGGTTTCTGGCTACACTCATTTATCTCCAGGCCAGGAAAGCAACCTAGAATCCACTTACATTTACATTAAAACAACAGATAAACAGAGGAAAGGGAAGGCAGACACCCCTCAGACTTTGGTCTTATGCTTTAATTTATTTGCAAAACAGCACCCAGCTTGTACCTGTTACCTTATAAAGTAGTAATAGGTGGGGGTGGGTGCTACCAAGTACTGTGGGGTCTCTTATTTCAGTGGGTTTGAGTAAACTCTTCTCTCCAGATATGAAATGATGAACTCTGATATCTATAGGTATCAGAAGGGTCTGGCCTCTGTTCCTCATGTGCTTATGGAATGGTTCTCTCTTCAGTCTTTGCTGAGTGCCAGTCAGGGGTGCTAAGTCCTTTGCGGTGACACCAGGGGCTCATAGACGTCCAGAACCTTAGCCCAGCTGCTCAGCCAAGGAGTCAGGTCTCCCAGGCCCAGGAGGGCTTTCTCGGTCCAGCAGCCAAGCGTGGGGTTGACCTGCCAAAGCAGCTGCTTTAAGCCTCAGAGTCCTCCAACTGGGGTGTGGAATCCAACCTCACCTGACCCCTCCTGGCCCCCCCAGCCCAGCCCAGCAGGACTAATTGTCCTCTCCTCTGTGTGCCCGCGGCACTTTGTTCCTGCAGCTATTAAGGCAGCTCTTAATACATCTCTCCCCTTTCCAAGGCAATATTCTTTCTTTTTTTTTTTTTGAGACAGAGCCTCAAGCTGTCATCCTGAGTAGAGTGCCGTGGCATCACAGCTCACAGACAACTCCTAGACTCAAGCAATTCTCCTGCTTCAGCCTCCCAAGTAGCTGGGAGGCTGTAGTCGCCCGCCACAATGCCCGGCTATTTTTTGGTTGCAGCCATCATTGTTGTTTGGCAGGTCCGGGCTGGATTCGAACTCACCAGCGCGGGTGTATGTGGCTGGCGCCTTAGCCGGTTGAGCCATAGGCGCTGAGCCGGCAACATTCTTTTTGTTGTATTTATTAGAGATTTTATGTAATCTCAAATTCTTCATTAAAATCACCTTGGGGTTTACATGATTTTTCTGTCTGTGACATTAGAATTGAAAACATAAATTGGTGGTTTGGAGTCCCATTTGGGTCTTTAGGTTGAAAGAACTATGGAAACTCAGGCCTGTCCAGAACCCTCACTATGGAGACTGTCCTTGAATTGTGCTGTTACCCATTCTGCAGTCAGCTAGACCTTCAACCAATGCTCACTGAACTCCAGCTTTTGTGCCACTGCACTAGGCACTGGGTGTATCTGGATATAGGTCATGGGCTATGCCTTAGAGGCCAACACAATGTGCCTATCTAGCCCTAAATTTTGCTGGCATAGTAATACCTCTTTTTCTAGAATTTAGGAAGTCAACTTATCAAACTCCTTTCTGAGTGTAATTTCCTAGAGTTTTGAGACCATCTCTCTTTTAGAATAATGTTTTTAAGCTTTTAATTGTGATTAAACACACATTCACATTCCGTCAGGCTCAGAGGCATGCACCTGTAGACCCTGAAAGGTGTAAGCAGCGGCCAGACCAGAGATGTTCAGGCCAGGTTTATTGAAAGGGAGAGTGACCCACCTGGGCAGTGCAAAGAGGTTTCTGTGCTTGGGTGCAGTTAGAGATCCCTTGCATATGGGGCCCTGGTGGGCAAATTCCACAGCTTGCCTGGGGGGCTTTGGTAAGTTAGGGTCCTTTGGCACAAACTTCAGGGATGGGGCTAACTAGGTCCTCTGTGTCCTTTGTCTTAGGAGGAAAGAAAGAGGAGGAGGGGGAGGAGAATGAAGAGGAAGAGGGGGAAAGAGTTCACATGTGGTCACATTAGGCCTCCCCTACATTTCTGACTCTTGTTAAAAGAAGTGATGGGGACAACAGTCAGTCTTCTGAAATTGTTTCTGGCTGAACAGGGTCATAGTGATCCTCTGGGGGTTTGAGTCAGGTGTTGGTAGGGCTGCACAGTTTAGGGGTATATTGGGAGAGGGTTTGGGGAGTAGCAGAAATTGGGTGGCAACTGCGGCTGATACTTTTCCTACCCTGTCTTGAATAAACGAGGACAGGAATTGGGTGATACAAAGGGCAATGGTAATAATAGGAGGATTGCAGTGAGGTGGCCCAAGAAGGGTAAGATCCAGTGTCCCCATGGGCTGTTGAACCAGGATCCCTCATTCTAAGATCACAGGTGGTTAGCTTGTTCTTGAAGCTGGGTAATGCTCTCTTGGACCAGACCAGACTTGGTGTAGAAATAGCAGGTCTCCTGTTAAAAAAAAAAAAAAAGTATAAAGGCCCCTTTCTGCCATGATTATTAGATCTAAGCCTCTAAGAGGGTTGGAAGAGTAACTGGAAAATAATAAAAGGATGAGCAAGATAATTTTGTCTCCTAGAGAACTGAGGAACTGTGGAATATATAAAGGGGGGGTTGAATTTTATTTTTTATTTTAATGATGGGGATAAGAGAGAGAAACAGAGGTCTTTAAAATCTAGGAAGACTATAGGACTTGGCGCCAGTGGTATTTATTAGAATTAATTTACTTATGTGTTGGAGAATAAGTTACTTAAGGCCATCGTGGTGTAATGAAGTTGAACCCAATTTCAAGTCAGACATGTGGGTCAGTTGAAAGCTGTTCCCATGGTCCATGGGTATGTAGGATGTTGATTTAGGGGATGACCAGTTCCAGAAGGTGAATTCAACTGTTAAGTGTTTTTGATATGCACTATGTTCTTAGATGCTCTTAGATGCCTGTGGAAGAAGTCTAAGATGTGTCTCTGCCTTGGAAGCACTGCACAGAGAAAGGAGCTCAGAGTCAAGTAAAATACTAGCCTCTGTGATTCCAGGCCAAGAAGCCTTCTAGGGTATGAGCGTGTAGGCTGCTTCAGAGGCAGAAGATCCTGAGAAGGTTCTGAGGAATGGAAAGGCCTTTGGGGAGTGGAGAAGGAGATTCTAGGCCAGGGAAGGGCAGAAGCAAAAGTCAAAAGTGTTTGGAATTTCTCATTAGAAACTGAGATGGGAATAGGGGAGAACTTGCCCCAAACACCACCCACCACAGGGCAGGCCCAGGAGGTGGTATCTGATGTTGCATCTTCTGCCTGCAGGAATGATGTATTCTCTACTTTGTTCCCCTGTTTCCCCTCACCCAGATTCTCTGCAGCCCCTTCAAGGATTACGTGATGACTTTTGCCCTCTACCTGAGGTCCTGCCTTCCCTCTGCCAGAAGGTGTATGATTCTACAAAAGAAATCAAACATCAGAAACACATCCAGCATGCCTGGGGGTAAGTGCTGCTAGATGTTTTTTAAAAATTCCTAGAAATACCAACTGTGTAAGGCCTAGAAATTCCTGAGATTTCAGGCTTCCACCTGGGAAATAGAAAGTAGCAGAATGTTATTAGCTCTATTAACTGTCCAGAGGAACTGGCACCTTGGACTGGTAGTGCAAGTGTGAAATCTCACCAGATGGGTCCAGCACCACCCAGTTCTGCTGGTCACCTCAGTTCCATAAGGAGAACTGAACAACCACCAAGGGGCTCAAATGGTAATAAATATTTCCCTCCTGGGAAAAGCATTCCCAGGTTGCTTTTCCTGGAAAAACACTCTATTTTAATCTGGTTTTGATATAGACCAGTTCTCCCTACCCTTGGCTGGTCTCATTCTCTGGGTAGCACCCATCTCCCGGAGTGACACATAAGGCTCTGAAGGGCCTTGTAAGAGAAAATAGTCATTAAATATGTTATTGACCTAGTCCAAGCAAAAACTCACATTAAAAATGATTTTTCTGGAGGGAGGGGTAATGAGGGAGGAGCAGAGAGAGGGGTTGGGGTGCTCTCACTGAATGGGCAGGGGGTAGGGGTGTCTGGCATACCTTTTATGTGTAGGACATAACCACAATAGGGACTCTCCCTAACAAAATCAAATATTTTGACCTGGTTGTTTGTACCCTCATATTAACCTAAAATAAATTTACTTTTCAAAACAAAAAAGAAAGAAAGAAAGAAAATGAATGATAAAGATCAAGTCTGAAGATTGCCTATGGGGATTCAATTTAGAATGTTTATGGGATTTTTTTTTTTTTTTTTGTAGAGACAGAGTTTCACTTTATTACCCTTGGTACAGCGCTGTGGCATCATGTAGCTCACAGCAACCTCCAACTTCTGGGCTTAGGCGATTCTCCTGCCTCAGCCTCCCAAGTAGCTGGGACCACAGGCGCCCGCCACAACGCCCAGGTATTTCTTGGTTGCAGCCGTCATTGTTGTTTGGCGGGCCCAGGCTAGATTCGAACCCGCCAGCTTAGGTGTATGTGGCTGGCACCTTAGCCGCTTGAGCCACAGGCGCCGAGCCAGAGTTATCTATTGTTACATAACAAAGCATCCCAAAACTTACTGGCTTAAAATGACAGTTCTTGACACAGTTTTTCAATTGAGGCCAGGCTTAGCAGGGTGGTTCTTGCATTCTATATGGTGTCTGCTGGGGCTAGACCATCCAAGATGGCTTCTTCCTCACATGTCTGGTGTCCACTGGGGTGGCTGGGGCAGCTGATACTAGCAAAGCATTTCTTTCTCTCTATGAATCCTCTCCAGCAGTGGTAGCCACATATCTTTACATGGTAGCTCAGGACTCCAAGGGAGATTATTTCAAGATAGTAAGCCTTAATGCACAAACACTTATCAGACCTCTGCTTGCTTTACTTATTAATGATCTGGTGCAAAGCAAATCACTTGGCTGAGACCAGAGTCACTGGGGAAGCGGCTACAATGGGATGTGAATACTGGGAAGCATAAGAAATATATATATACTACTTGGGAGGCTGAGGCAAGAGAATCACTTAAGCCCAAGAGTTTGAGGTTGCTATGAGCTATAATGCCATGACACTCTACTGAGGATGACAAAGTAAGACTCTATCTCAAAAAAAAAAAAAATTAATTTTGAGATGAAAGAGCTCAGAATCATTCAATTTCTCTCTTTGAAGAGAAGTGTCATCACCTTAGGCAGAGCCCAAGGGACCCAGGAGATGCACAGATCACATCAGACCATAAAGTATCCTCACCAAAAAAGTGAGGCCTCTATGTTCCACTGCTTTCTCAAAAAAGGAACCATGGGGGTTTCTAGTCTGTGTCCTGTTACTATTGGGGACAACTTGGGAACTTTTCTATTCATCTGTAGCAGTGGAGATAAAACCAAAACATAGTGCCCTGTGATGTATGTTTAACTATAAAGAAAACAAAGCAGCTTTGTGTGTATAATAGGACCCTGATTTATTATATTAAAAATCCAATTTGTTCTCACAAACAGGCCGTGAAGCTAAGAAGTGGGTGGATAGGGAAGGGGAGGCCTCTAAGCCAGCTGTATTCCCTTCCTCCTTGCTCCAAGTCATTTTTGGAGCTTTGCTGAGCTTGCTTGAGTCCTGTGTCAGCTTCCTTGGGCTTTTAGCAGCTGAGCAGGTGGGTATATGGGTGGGAGAGAGAGGTCCAGTATATCCTCATTTGGAACACTGTAGCACTGCCAGGCACTCTACCAATGGAGATAATGAGTTCCAGGCTGTCAGTTAGAGTAGGAGCTGGACTTCTCCCAGCAGATGGTTGCCTCTGCGTCACTCCACAATCCTGGAGGAAGATGTTTAGTTGGGGGTGCACCCATCGTAGGGAGGAGGCCCAATAGATGCAGTTCAGTGATGAAGTGAGAGGATAAGGGGTCACCTGTCCCTGGTTTAAATCCTGGCTATCCCGTGCACCAGCTGTGTGACCCTGGGAAAATCATTTCATCTCTCTGAGCCTAATTTTCCTCATTTATAAAATATAGATGATCACAAATGCAAATTACTTAGCACAAGGAGCCTGGCACATAAGTAGAGCTCAGTAAATATTGCAGGAGAGAAAAGCCTACGTGTGATGGAACAAATCTGGCAGTTAGGAGATTGTCCCCTAGGTTATTTCTCCAATAGAGCATAATGATGTTTTTCTTTGGGATGGTCTTAATTTCAGAATATTGAGAAAAGCCCAGAGAAGAAAATTAAAGTCATCCAGTCTTGTCATGGAGACAACCACGATTATCATGTAGATGTATTTCCTTCTAATTCGTTCTCACTGATTTTATAAAAAGGAAAATATGTCAAACATACCACTTTGTTACCTAGCATTGTTCCTCTAATAATAGGTTATAAACATCTTTTAATATAATCATTAAGGGAGGAGCGTGGTGGCTCACATCTGTAATCCTAGCACTTTGGGAGGCCAAGGCAGGAGGATAGCTTGAGGCCCTGATTTAAATATTTCTTCTGGACCATAATTTAAAATGTATTTACAGAAGTTTATTGCATAAGTGTACACTAACTCCAAGCCCTTCTTTCTGGACAATAATATGCCAGATAATTTACAAACATTAACTCACTGAGGTCTCTTTGAGATAGGTACGATTACCATCATCTTCCTGAGGGAAACCCGAGGGTAATAGATGCAAAGCAGCTTCCCAGGGTCACATAGCTGGTCAGAAGCAGAATTGGGATTTAAACCCATGTTTGTTTATCTCCAGATCCAATGGACTTCCCATTGCAGAGATTGGCAGGCTGCACCCAAAGGAGGTGGTGGCATGCGAGTGGAGGTTTTCCTTTATAGCTCTGTTTTTTTAATTTAATTTAATTTTTTTGTTTTTGCAGTTTTTGGTCAGGGCTGGGCATGAACACACCACCTCCGGCGTATGGGGCCAGTGCCCTACTCCTTTGAGCCACAGGCGCTGCCCTCCTCTACAGCTCTGTTAAGTGTGTGAGCCTACTCAGTCAAGACTCTACCCAGACAAAAGATGTGAACAGCCTCTTTCCAAAAAAGGATACCCAAATAGCCAGTAAGGAATATGAAAAGGTACTCAACCACATTAGTCCTTGGGACAATGTAAATTAAAACCACAATATGACATTACTATACACCTGGCAGAATGGCTGAAATGAAAAAGACAGGCAATTTCAAGTGTTGGAGACACTCACACCACCGATGGGAGTGTAAATTTGGTACAGCCACTTTGGAAAACTGCTTGGCAATATCTCTCTCTCTCTTTTTTTTTTTTTTTTTTT
>NW_003852415.1:17127507-17143010 GCF_000181295.1 Otolemur garnettii
AGCACCGGCCATTTTTTGGTTGCAGCCATCATTGTTGTTTGGGGGGCCTGGGCTGGGGATTCGAACCCACCACCTTAGGTGTATGTGGCTGGCGCCTTAGCCAGTTGAGCCACAGGCGCCAAGCCAGCAACATCTCTTAAAGCTGAATTTATATACCTTATAGTCCCCAAATGCATCTATTACAATGTTCATGGTCGCACCACTATGATAACCTCAAATAACCTACTCAGATATCCACTGGCAGTAGGATTGGGTAAATACTCATTACACAAATATACCACAGAGCAATGAGGATGAACTGACTATTGTGAAATGAAACAATATGGACGAATCTCCCAAACATACTGTTCAGTGAAAGAAGCCTGACTTAAAAGACGTATACTGTTTGATTCCATTACATGAGGTCCTAGAACAGGCAAAAGTAATAGGTGATGTTGGAAGTCAGGACAGTGGCTGAATGTGGATGCTGGTTACAAGAGTGTGTTCAATTCTTGAAAATTATTTAAACTATACACTTACGTGCACTTTTCTGGGTATATGTAGTGCCTCGATAAAAAGTCAGATTAGGAGTTGTGTCAGTGGTATAGTATGTATGCTTGTAGTTCCTGCTACATGGGAGGCTGATGAAGGAGGATAGCTTGAGCCCAGGAGTTGGAGGCCAGCTTGGGCAACACAGTGAGACCTTGTCGTTTAAAAATGAGTTACAATAAAAAGAGTCTAAAAAGAAACAACTGACTGTACCTTTGACCCTTCTCCCACCAGGGCTCTGGCCAGCCAGCATGGTGGTCCTGCCAAACTCCCTCGCTCCAGCCTTTGAAAGGTTCTGCCAGGCCAACTCTGGTCCTCTGCCCCTGCTGGGCCAAAGCAAGCCAGAAAAGTGGATATCACCTGCCCAAAATGCTGTCTCAGACACCAGGTAAGAAGCCTGGGTTATTGTGGGTTAAAACTTGGGAGTGGTCAAGGCTGGGCACAGTGGCTCACACCTGTAATCCTAGGAGAATCAGAGATGTCATTTATAAATGGGTTAGATAGATTTTAAGGGTCTAAAAGTCTGGGAGGCTGAGGCAGGAGGATCACTTGAGCTTAGGAGTTCCAGACCAGCCTGAGCAAGAATGAGACCCTACGTCTACTAAAAATAGAAAAATTAGCTGGACATTGTGGTGGGTGCCTGTAGTTCCAGCTACTCGGAGGAAGCCTGAGACAGGAGGATCACCTGAACCCAGAAGTTTGAGGTTGCTGGGAGCTAAGCTGATGCCATAGCACTCCTGTGTGGGCAATAGAGTGAGAGTCTGTCTCAAAAACAAACAAACAAACAAACAAAAACTTGAGAGTGGCCAAATGCTGCCTAGATGTGCTTTCCTCCTTGTCCAACTGGCAAACTCCTATTCATACCTCAAGACCCAGCCCCTCCTCTGTGGTTTGATTTGATTTCTCCCTTCTCTGTGTCACTCTATCTAGACTGTATCTGTTCTCAATGCAGTCTCACCTACCAGTGTTAGATTGCAAGCTGCTTAAAGGTTAGGACAGTGTCTTCTCCATCACTATAGCCCCATCACCTAGTATGTGCCTGGCATGGAGGAACAGCTCAGTAAATGATTTTGGAGTGAGTGAAGAATAGGCTTGCAACCAAAGAAATCTTTCAGTGCTACAGAGGAATTTCTCTAAGTAAAAAGAAAGGCCTCGGCTTGGCACCTATAGCTCAACCGGCTAAGGCGCCAGCCACATACACCTAAGGTGGCAGGTTCGAATCCCCAGCCCGGACCCACCAAACAACAATGATGGCTGCAACCAAAAAATAGCCGGGCGTTGTGGCGGGCGCCTGTGGTCCCAGCTACTTGGGAGGCGGAGGCAGGGGACTCGCTTGAGCCCAGGAATTGGAGGTTGCTGTGAGCTGTAATGCCACAGCACTCTACCCAGGGGGACAGCTTGAGGCTCTGTCTCAAAAAAAAAAAAAAAAAAAAAAAAAAGAAAGGCCTCACCCACTGCCAACAGAGAGCTTTCCCAAGACATATGTCCTCTCTATCTTTTGGGCTGCTGGCTCCACCTCCATGGTAGGACGTAACCATTATTGCTTTCTTTCTGGTTTGGCTGGTTTGGGGTTAAGGTTATAGGAGATACAATGGGTGTGCAGTAGGGGCTGCATTGTACATATGCTGATTTAATAATTTCTGATCTGGTATAGTATGAAGGATGACAGCTAGGCCGCTTGCTGAAAACTGTGCTCCTGGGCACCAGGGCTGGAAATTTCAGCACTAGACATCCTCTTCTCTCTCTCCAATGCTTCTAAAGAGCACACTGTCGGGGCCAAAGTTAGAGTCTGGGAGCCTGTGAGCTTCTCCTTGTGTCCCCAGAATCAGCTGTCCTCAGTTCCAGAAATATGAGTTCGGTACCTGCACAGGCAGCCTGACTTCCCTGGCAGAGCACTCGGAGCAGCTGAAGGACATGGTGGCCTTCCTCCTGGACTGCAGCTTCTCCCTGGAAGGGACTATGGAGAAGGTGGGGCTCCCTGGAAGAGATCCAGCAGGTCCTGGCCACATAGGTGCATATAAGGTAGGGCAGAATGGATTGAAAATGTGTAATGTCTTTTATTTTCCTGTAGTGGGGAGAACATTGGCACAGGGGGCAGAAAACCAAAGTTCTCATCCCAGCTTAGCCACTTTCTAGCTGTGCAACCCAGGACAAGTTGTCAGTCTCTCTGAGCCAAAGTTGGTCTCACCTAAGCCCAACCTTTGACCACCATGAGTGCCCAATGTGGCCCTTCTTGACAGTTCACTGCAGCTGTGTAAACCAAACCCATTTGGAATTTGTTTGGCTTCTTTAATGTAGGACATCTCAGTGAGATTTTTTGAAGATTCTCCCGACTCTGGTGAGCAGAGGCCCAGGGAGAATGTGCCTGGCTCTATAAATGCCCAGGGATCTGTGGCAGAGCCTCAGCCAGGCTGTTAGCTGCTGGGTTATACAACTCTTGGCAGGAGGTGGCTGCTGGTAGTCGCCTCTCTTGGAACGTGCCTGCTGTTAGGAGCTGCCTTCCTGCTGGCCCCTGAAGTTTTCTTCCAGCCATCTCTTGTCAGAGGGACTAAACTGGATGCCCCTATTCCACTGACCACTTCCTGGATCAGTGGTCAGTAGCATGAAAACAGCCAGCTTCCAGGTTTCTTTATTTATAGAGGACTCAGATTGGGGGTTTCATCTAAAATGTCCTAGTTTGAGCCCCAGCTGCCTCTCATCAGAAACAAGCTGCCCACAGTCTGCTGCCCTTCATGTGTGAAGTGTGTGTCTGAGTGGGCAGTTCCCCAACCACTGGCAGGGCCCACAGCAGAATGCACTGTCCTGTAGCAGGTGGGATGGGGGTGGGGGTATCTATGGCCCTCCCATGTGTAGCCTCTCATTATAGGGGAAGAGACTGAGGTCTAGCATATTGACCGCCACAATAGAATACTAATTTTTTTCTTTGAAGCCAGTGTTTTATTAGGAAAATAGGATATAAACTTTGAAAACAAGATGATTCTAAAACATACATCAATAAAAAAGCAATATAAAAACTTGAAAATTAGTAAAGTAGGCTGGGTGAGGTGGCTCATACCTATAATATTAGCACTCTGGGAGGTCGAAGCAGAGGAATTCCTTGAAGTCAAGAGTTCCAGACTAGCCAAGCAAGAGTGAGACCCCCATCTCTACTAAAAATGGAAAAACTAGCTGGGTGTGGAGGCACATGCCTGTAGACCCAGCTACTCAGGAAGTTGAGGCAAGAAGATTGCTTGAACTCAAAAGTTTGAGGTTGCTGTGAGGTATGATGACACCACTGTATTCCACCCAAGACAACAAACTGAGAAACTCTGTCTCAAAAAAATAACAAAAAAAAGGCTCGGCGCCTGTGGCTCAAGTGGCTAAGGTGCCAGCCATGTACACCTAAGGTGGCGAGTTCGAATCCAGCCCGGGCCCGCCAAACAACAATGATGGCTGCAACCAGAAAATAGCTGTGGTGCCTCCCAGCTACTTGGGAGGTTGAGGCAGGAGACTCGCTTGAGCCCAGGAGTTGGAGGTTGCTATGAGCTGTGATGCCACGGCACCCTACCCAGGGGGATAGCTTGAGGTTCTGTCTAAAAAAAAAAAAAAAAAAAAATTAGTAAAGTAAAAATTAATGTGAAAACTTAAAAAATAGTTTCATAAGGATAAAGTATGTTTCTTGACTTCTTAGGCTTACGTGTAATTTAAAAGTAAATATAAATAGAAAAATGAAATTTATTGACTTGTATTCATTTAATCCATGCTTTTAGAATTAAATTGTCAATATTAATTATAACAATAAGAACATTGACAAGTAAGATTTTCACCAATCAACTGCAGGGTTTTGCCCCAGGGAGCCACCTATTGCATAACATGTAAGGTCAAGAGACATTTGAATTATATGTTTCATGAGGCCCCAGGCTCAAAACTATCATGAGGGTGAGTTAAATACAGCTCACATGGCAGTTAATGTGCTAGAGAGAGCAAAGGGCTTGCCCAAATCTCCAAGCCACACTAGAACCGAGACTCCTGGCTCCCATCTGTAAAATATCAATAATAAAGATGTGATGCCTTGTACGGAGGTGAAAGTGCCTGCCCTTGCTGCTTTTCCACAGTACCTCAGTGACCCGGACGGTTACCAAACAGTTTCGGTCCAACACCTACTCCTCTGCCCATTGGCTCCTGGGAGAGATGGTCAGGCAGCCATATGGGACTCTGTTGGTGGCCTCAATGGGATGAATCATGCCCCTGATGGGATGTGCCTCAGCCTTGGGGACCACAGCCAGCTCTTTGACCCCAGTATGTTCCCTCTTCCCAGTACTGTTGTACAGACACCGCTGACAGGGACACCAAGGCTCTATTGCTGCCACCAGGACAGTAAAAGCACGCTCTTTTGGTGGCAGCCAAGGCTGTCCCAGTGGATTACAGTCCTGGCCATGTCCTAAATCTTTTATAAGCCCCATTGCAGGGCCCAGAAACCATCCAGGGAGGAAAACATGACACCAGTGAAAGTTGCCCAGATCATTATGAGCACTTCTACTTAGGCGGAGGAATGAGGCAGACTCAGTAGAGTCCTGCCTGGGGACAGACCTCTGTTTCTGTCCCTTGTGTGGATTCAGGAGGCAGAGTAGACACCAGCTCCTCCTGCGACATTTCAGCATTCCACTCTGTGCATCCCTCTGCTTCCGATCCTCCTACAGGTTTTTTACCTGAAATTCATGAGAAATTCAGAGGTTCCATGACATCCAATGGGGAAAATATTATATTTTTGTTTTCATAACCTCAAAGGGAAATTTAACATTTCCTTCAATTATGAATGTAGGCAACAATCAGCCATCATATCAGGAGACCCTGTAACTTTGTGGTCGCCAAAGGAAATCGCAGACATTTTCAAATAACACTACCGTTCTTCCTGATATCTCAAAAATACCCTAGATGTCAGTCACTACTTCAAAACTACAATGGTAGCTAATCTGCCCTCTTTCTCCTTAAGCTGCTGATGAAGAAGAACACATATTGCTGTAATGAATTTTTTCATAATTTGATAAATACATTTACAATATAATTGTTTTCCTTTGGAATCCTAAGCATTTTCTTGTATGCACTTAAAAACTTTACTTTGATCAGGGGTCCATAGCTGCACTAGGCTGCCAAAGAGGTCTATGGCACATAAAAAGTTCAGATTCCCTGTTTTATACCAATAATTACCAGCACATTTCCCCATCTCTGTCATATAAAAGTAGAAGCTAATTTTTATAATACCTTCCGGGACCTGCTCCATCATTCAACTGCCTTGAACTCTTGGTGTTCAGGGCTTAGGTCTGTGCATATTCCATTTTTAAACATTTTTCACTTGATTTTTTTTGGCCAGACAACAGTGCCTTGTGTCACCCATGCTGGCTTCTCCTGCCCTCTGGTGGTCACAGTGAGGGCAGTTCCTGAGGACAAGCTGGGGAAGTTGGTGCAGGCCAGTTGCTCCCTTGGAGGTGAGCGAGGACAGCCTATTCACATCGGTGACCCAGGTCAGTGTCCAGTCTGGCTCCTGAGCTCCCATGGGGTGTCCTCATCTTTTCCAGGGTTTTGCAGGGTGAAGGTTTGGACGAGGCTCCAAGTCTCTAGCAGTAGTCCCAGGGCTGGGTTTACAGGTGCCCTTCAGGTTTAAGGGTACCAACCACCCTTGGTAGAATAGCCAGATTCACCCTTTGGGGATCTTTGATAAACATAAAGCTCCTGTGAACTTCAAATGAACGTGAGGTAGAAGGAAGCAGAGGGTGGCAGCAGAGCTCTTTGGAGATTTGAGCTCAAAGTGACCTCTGATCTAGGCTGCTGTTCATTGCATGTTTGGACAGAAGGCTTTCTTTCTAATGTTAATTCTAACCGAAATCCAGTGGCCTCCAATGTATTAATCCAATCTGAAAGTAAGTAAACAGATCCACAGTTGAAGGGCTAAAATCCGGAAGCTGCCCCAGCTTCTTGGAGGTTCTGCAAAGGCCTGATGAGAGTTTGGGATTGGGCCTTGAGCGAGGGTCAGAGTTCAGAGTACCTGAACTTACTCAGCTGTGTCGCAGACAAAATCAGACAAAACATACCATTCTGTAAGAAAGCAATCAGCATTTGCTGCCTTCATCATCTAAGGATGACCTCAGCACCACTCACCACGAAGGTGTGAGCCGAATAGTTTTATCATTAGTGGGGATGGGTTAGGCCCTACACATCCATCTTTGCTGTCCTGGTCAGTCAGCACTTTGGTGATTGGCCAGGGTTAGGATGTTGGTGTTGGTAAAACAACAAACAGAGTTTAGGTTTGGGCAATGTAACTCAGTCTTTATTAAGATAAACTCATACATGCTGGCTTTGTTAGCAATCCATATAGTGAAAGTATTGGGTTTAATGCATCCAAGGCTTCTAAAAATATATCACAGAGTTCAAGATTCCATTACCTGAAACTGTACCACTCAATGTGGACTATAAGTCATGGAGTATCCTATGTTCTATGTTGTTAAATTTGAGGAAGATAAGGGGAAACTTTTCCTTTCCTCTACCAGTCCCCTGAAAGATCAACTCACAATTAAGGCAGATTAATAAGATGAAGAGGTTTATTCACCGTGCTCTCAGAGAGAATCACAGAGTGATTACCCAGTATCCCAGTGAGAACCAGATATTTTCATATACTCTTTTTAGAGGGGACAGGGAGATGAGGAATATAAGTGATTCTGTTTAGGGGCAATGAGTGGTTGCTAGGGAGGATGAATGGATGGGGAAACAGATGGACTTGTATATCAACCTTCAGGTGTTATGTTTAAAATGATTTGGGCCAGGTCTGGTTGCATACTTGGTTTTCTTCCCTGCCATATAGTGAGATAACAAGGGAGGGGAGAGGCGGGGAGGGGAGGAATTCTGTTGTTCCTTTATTGGGTCCATCTGGTTATGCAGATAGAAAGCCCCTTCCCAGGGCCTGTTGATCTCTAAGGACTTTTAATTAAAAATATAGTCTATACCAATGAGTCATATTTTGGGGTGAAATTTCCTGAGTTCCTTCAACCCCAATTCCCTTCACTCCATCTCTCCCCTCAAATAGCCATTGAAATAATCCTATGACTGGAGTTCCTTCTGGAGAAAGCATCATAAACTACTCAGTGAGTTCCAATGGGATGATACCTGCCAAGAGAATTACATTTTTCTTTTTCCATCTGCAGGACTGTTGGGAATCAAAGAACTTTCCAAACCTGACTACGGGGATCCTGTGGTGTGTCAGCCAGGGGACGTCCCTGTGTTCTGGCCTTCTCAGCTGACCAGTATTGGAGCAGTCAGCAGCTGCAGTACGTTGGGGTTTAACAGGGTAGTTACTCTGTTACTCTGGAATGGACCTTGAGGGCCTTAGTTCTTGAAAGCATAAGCTTACAGCACAATGGCTTTAACAATAAAGCCCTAAACTGAAACACAGAACAGAGGCCTACAGCCTGCCATGCTATGTCTCTGGTTTACTTCTTTCAATCCTAGGGCTGGTCTCCTCACCAGAGCAGCTTGTCTTGTATCTCATGTATGTTTTGATTAAACATATTTCTGTTTACTGAAATCTCATAGCCCATTGTAATGGAAGGATCAACCTTTAGCTTGACTTTTTTTTTTTTTGGAGACAGAGCCTCAAGCTGTCCCCCTGGGTAGAGTGCCGTGGCATTACAGCTCACAGCAACCTCCAACTCCTGGGCTCAAGCGAGTCTCTTGCCTCCGCCTCCCAAGTAGCTGGGACCACAGGCGCCCGCCACAACGCCCGGCTATTTTTTGGTTGCAGCCGTCATTGTTGTTTGGCGGGTCCGGGCTGGGGATTCGAACCCGCCACCTTAGGTGTACGTGGCTGGCGCCTTAGCCGGTTGAGCTATAGGCGCAGAGCCTAGCTTGACTTTTTGAGATATTTTAAAGATCAGTGGGGCCTTGAAAACAAGGTGAAGGCAAGAAACACAACCAAATAAACCATTTCTCATGGTGTTCAAGGTTATTAAAAGCAATACCATCCATGCATTTTTTTCCAAAGTGATATTATAATGGAGAGACACATGAGGGCACCCTCTCTGCTCACAGTAAAATAGGAACGCGATGGCAACATTAAAAATAGCAACTATTGTAGCCCCTTGTTATAGACACTGGAAAATTTGGTCCAGGTCAGCCACACTTGCACCATTAAACATAGAATTCAATGTTACTATAATTTACTTTGAAAGCAATCATGAGAATTTAACTGGCAGTATGGCCTCATGAGAGGGAAAGATTTTTTTTCTTTCTTTCTTTCTTTTTTTTTTTTTTTTTGAGATGGAGTCTCACTTTGTTGCCTTTGGTAGAGTGCTATGGCATCTCAGGTCACAGCAACCTCAAACTCTTGGGCTTAAGCCCTTCTCTTGCCTCAGCCTCCCAAGGAGCTGGGACTACACCCGCCAGCTCAGGTGTATGTGGCTGGCGCCTTAGGTGCCGAGCCAAGGAAAGATTATTTTTAATATGGTGAGGAGGCGTGGATGCCAAGATCCACAGGATTCTATTCGTTTGTTTATTTAATGTGCATGTGTTGAGCACCTGTACATGCACAGACCTGGAATACAGCGCTGGATGGGACAAGAGTCAGTCCTCCAGGAGCTTGTGGTCATTTCTGAGTATGTGTGGGGACAGGTGTGTAGGCACATCCACACACATGTAGTAAACATCTTCCAATAAAGTGGCTGCACTGCTGTCCTGCCACCAGCTGGGGGATGGGAGGGGAGCCCTGCAGGAGAAGTCCCATTGCCATCAACACCCCAGCACACTCTAGCCCTATAGACCTGACAGCAATAGCATGTTTAAATGAGACCAAATGACATCAGTCAGGGATGATCTCAAATCATTCTCAGATGCCAATTTCAAAAGCCAGGTCCAGTGGCTCATGCTTATCATCCCAGCATTTTGGGAGGCCAACACAGGAGGATCACTTGAAGCCAGGAATTCAAGACCAGCCTGGGCAACATAGTGAGACCCTATCTCTACAAAAAATACTATAAATTAAAAAAAAAAAACTTCCATATTTAAACTTCTATTAGCAATAGATTATTTGCAGCATACATCACAACTGTTAGAGGAAAAACCCTGTGTCAGGCTCCAAGCTGACTGTTTTGAGTTTACCTGGCTTTAGGGTAACCAATTTAAGTGTTGTCTAAAACACAGAAAAGCAGTGAGTACTTTTTTTTTTAGCAGTGAGTACTTTCATCGGTTCTTCATCTTATATATCACATCTAAAAGTTACTTATCAGATCTGTCTTTTAAAAAGTTGGCGGGCTCTGGCTTTTGATTAAATCTAAGAAATCGTACTGCGTCTGTGAAACCCAAGATGTTGTTTACTCAGCTCACATCTGCACTTACTAAACACCTATTATGTGCACGGCACCTGTGAGATTCTGAGAGGAAACACACACTTTCTAGGAGCACACAGCTGAGTGGAGCTGGAATACTCAAGGATAACATGCCATTGAAGAAGGCAGAAAAGGAAAATTAAATATGAGAAGCAGTAAACAGCCATGAGCCAGGCACAAGGGAGTAAGAATGAGGGCTGGTTCGGTGATGCACACCACTGTTTTTTGTTTTTTGTTTTTTTTTGAGACAGGAGCCTCAAGCTGTCCCCCTGGGTAGAGTGCCGTGGCATCACAGTTCACAGCAACCTTCAACTCCTGGGCTCAAGCGAGTCTTCTGCCTCCGCCTCCCAAGTATCTGGGACCACAGGCGCCCACCACAACGCCCGGCTATTTTTTGGTTGCAGCCATCATTGTTGTTTGGCGGGCCTGGGATGGATTTGAACCCGCCACCTTGGGTGTATGTGGCTGGTGCCTTAGCCACTTGAGCCACAGGTGCCGAGCCCACACCACTGTTTTTTGAGGGCTCGCTCTGAATTAGCCACTTTGCTAGACATGTTTATGTGCATTTTTTATTTAGTTCTGCCAACCGTCATATGAGGCGTTGTCATTATTTTACAGCTGAAGAAATAGGTTTGGACGGGATACAGTCACATCTCAAACACATTTGCCACGCTGAAGCTATTTCTTAATAACTATGTTGGAGTGTCTCACGTTGCCTGTAATTTAGTAAGAGAGAATTTAAAAAACAGAATTAGCATAAATCAAAACAAAATGTAAGTATTATGAAGAAAAATAGAAAGTATGTTTACAGAGGGTAGCAAATCTAAGGTTTGCTGGGAAGTCAAGCAAGATGACTTCATGCATTGTAAGAGCTTCGTAGGTACTTTTTGATGTCAGATGGAATCACCCAGAGCTTTGGCTGCTGTAGCTGTGGCTGAACCTCACTTCTTTTCCAACACTCAACTCACCTTGACTTTCCTAAAAAGTAGAGGCAGCTGTTCAAATGAAACTAGATGTAGCCATAGCCAGTTTGTTCTGACCTTGGTGCCAACAGGCAGGGAATGCTGTTGGCAGAGCTGGTGCTCGGATGCCGTCCTGCTCATCAGTAGTGTGCTTAGAAGGGGGTGGATGGGGTTTGATGAACCGACAGGGCTCAGTTCTTCCTGCTGTGTATTTCAGAGGCCCCACTGGCTTTTGTCAGTACGCCAGGTTGCACCGTTATGACTGACCTGAGGGATACAAAGGCTCCGTCCAGTGTTCTCACCCCTGAGAGAATTCCAGAAGTCCATCACATTTCCCAGGATCCTTTGCACTACAGCATCGCTTCAGCTTCGGCTGTTCAGAAGGTTAGAGAACTGGAAACCATAATCGGCATAGACCCAGGTGAGAAGTGTGCACACCCTAACAACCTGGAGAAATCCATCACCGATATCACGTTCAGTAAGAAGAGCAGGGTACAAATTGTACCCACAGTGAATCCCCAAAATGTTAGCAGTAAATGCACCAAAATACTGACATTGGTGATCTCTAGGTTGTGGGATTATGGATGATTTCTGGGTTTTATGGCTTTTATTTTGTAATTGTTCTAGATTCCAACATCAAGTATGTGAGGGGGACTGGTGAGTTTATTACCTGTGCACATTGCCTTCCATAGCCAAATAGGATTAGGTAGACAGGAGAAAAAGGAGAATGATTCCTAGTAGGTAACTGCCACCATTTTAAAGTTATGCATGGATTTAATCATGTCCCTAATCTTCCCCTTTTGTTCCTTCGCCCTGGTGGTAGATTTTGTCTACACTGGGTAGCAGGGTTGTGCAGGGGGCTGGATTGCTTCTTCTTTGGGGATCTCAGTAGGGCAGGATTCTGCAGTTCCAGCCTGCAGCTTGTGGCCAACCTGTACACTGCATGTAGTGTCTCAGAAAGGACAGCCTTTCTGTGGTCTCTGAGCCACTGGCCTTCTGGACACGGGAAAGGGCAGATAGGATCCACTAGGGTATCTGCTGATTCCAGTAGGAAGAGGTTTCCACAAAGCTGATTGATGGCTTTTAACTTCCAGCTACATCTTGGTTTAAGAGCTGAATTTCTAACCCCAATTAGCCAGTAGGGTTTCACTCACTGTTGTGCATGGCAAACTCAAATGTTTTTGGCAAATGCTCACAAGAGCACTATGATGTAAACTTTGCCTCAGTTTCCTCATCAGTGCATGTAACAGGAATAATGACAATGTCAGGTTGTAGTAGGTAATAATAATAATAGCTCTCTTCCACCAAGTTTTTTTTTTAGAGACAGAGTCTCACATTATTGCCCTTGGTAGAGTACTGTGGCATCACAGCTCACAGCAACCTTCAATTCCAGGGCTTAAGTGATTCTCTTGCTTCAGCCTCCCAAGTAGATGGGACTACAGGCACCTGCCACAACACCTGGCTATTTTTGGTTGCAGTTTGGCTGGGGCCGGGCTTGAACCCACCACCCTCAGTATATGGGGCTGGCGCCCTACCCACTGAGCCACAGGCACTGCCCTTCCACCAAGCTTTATTCCGTGCCAGGCATTATGCTAAAAACATTTACATGTTTCTTCTTATTAAATTCTCTTAATGACTCTGTGAGGCGGCTATTATTAACACCATTTAATAGATAAGGAAACTGAGGCAAATCAGCTTAAGAAACTTGCCCAAGTCCACATACCTACTTCTTTAGCTGTCAAAGCCCATGATTTATAAATGCTGGCTGAATGAGACTCTGGGTCTAAATGGTGTAATACATCACAGTCTTGCCTAGGTAGTTGCAAGAGTACTCTGGCATCTTATTCCCTCTTCTGCACCTTCTCATGGGCTGTGTTCCTAAACTTTAAATACTAACCACCCTTTGCATCTTGAACTTCTGGAGAGGAGCTATGTAGCACTCCCCTGTGGTGCTTCCAACTCCTGTTTTCCAAACAGCTATCTAGATTGATGGTAGGATGCTTCTATGGAGAACAGAGAACTGAAGCCAGCCTAAAGGTCAGCTTTCTGGGCCAGCTCCCCAGGACCCAGACAGAACTGATTAAAGAGAACGGTAGCCAGGTGCAGTGGCTCATGCCTGTAATCCTAGCACTCTGGGAGGCCAAGGAAGGAGAATCCCTTGAGCTCAGGAGTTCCAGACCAGCCTGAGCAAGAGTAAGACCCTGTCTCTACTAAAAATACAAAAATTAGCTGAACATTGTGATGGGTGCCTGTAGTCCCAGCTATTTAGGAGGCTGAGACAGGAAAATCACTTGAAGCCAGGAGTTTAAGGTTGCTGTGAGCTAGGCTGATATCATGACACTCCACCCAGGGCAACAGAATGAGACTCTAAAGATGATTGATAGATAGATAGATAGATGGAACAGAGCCTAGGCAGGGGCCTTTGACTGCTGGCCAGCCCTGTAGCCAGCTGCAGACTACCCCTAGAAATGTCTAATTTTCTTCACTGGGGGTAGGAGCAAAGGTTGTCCTCCAATGACGGGGGTCTGCAGTAGCTAAATTTCCTAAGCCACCAGGGATAGCTCTTTGCTTGTTTGTTTTCTGTTAGGTTGTTCACTGTTCATTCTACAAAGAATATGGTTTCCTTTTCATATAAATACGCAGCAAATTTGGGATACATGCCCACCATAGCTAACCCTTTTAGGACATATGCTCCGGGCACTGTGTACATTGCATCTCTTAACATAGTTGATCTCCTGGGTGAATAGTTTTCAAAATCTCTGCAATACCTTCTCCCTCACAAACATTCTTACCCAGGCTAATGGCTCTTTCACTTAGCACAGGGTCATGGGGGAAGATGAATTATTAACTCTTCCATTAGCTCAGATTTAAAAAAAAAAAAAGTAATTGGTAAGTCTATTTACTGTAGACATGATATAGCTATTGCTGAATAAAGGGGACTTTGAGGTCCTCCCCAACACTATCCATCAGTGTTTGTGCAGACTGGGATTTGAGGCTTAAGGGATGAGGCTCTCACAGAGGCAGATTTATGACCATCGGATGCACTGATATCACTATTAAGGCCTATCTTTAATCCTCAAGAACAATAGATACTTTTGATCCCCACTATATTAAATAAGCAGATATAAGATTAATGACGGTGCATTGAGCATTACTCACTGGGCATAATAATAGAATCATCAGTCATTGCTGAGAGGATGTTAGCTCGCATTTGACAAGGTTTATAGTAATGGCTTTTGCACTGATAATAAAATCATCATCCATGTATATATCACTTTTCAGCTGACCAAACTTTCTTTCCCCTTTCTCTCCTTTCATGCTCATCACACCCTATGAAATATGCTACATTCCAATTTTTTTCTTTAAAAGTGTTATTTTTCTCTGCTTTAATCAACAGTACTTCATGTTCAATGTAGAAGCATCAGAATATTTGTAAAAGTAAAGAGGCAATAAAAATTACCCGTATCCCATCACAATGAACTAACACTAACAGTTTGGTGTTGGACCTTAAAGTTTTTTTCGTCAGTCTTGCCCCATGCATGCATGTGTCCATGGGCTGGACTTATGCTGGAATACCATTTTAGGACTTACTTGTTTACTTTTTAATAGATTGTGAATATCATTCTATGTCATTAAGTAGTCTTCTATAACATCCATTTTAATGTTTGTATAAAATTTCATCTTACTATTTAATGTCCCATTATTTTATTAATATCCTCTTATTTAACACTATAAACAAAGCTGGAGCAAACATCCCCATGACCGAACTTGAGTGCATACCCATACTTACTTTATTAGAACACTAGATACTAGTGAATTTTGGCTCCAGTGGAATGTACCAATCTAAGATACAAATCACCCTCCAGACAAAACTGTTCTAGTTCCCCCACCCATCAGCAGTAGGTGAGAGATGTGAGAAGCTATGTCCCTATGGTCCTCCTACAGCTGGGCCGTGCTCCATTCTCTACATAAGAAAACTGAGTCTCAGAGAGGTCAAGGGACGAGGCCAAGGTCACACAGCTACGACATGCCAGCACCTGTTTTGGAATGTAAGTTTCCATAACAGGAATCCAAGCCTTGTGTGCTGCTTATCCTCCTGGCACCTCACTGGCAAGTCAGTGTCCTCGTGTGCCCCTTTGGCCATTGCTGATTTCAGCCATAGCCGGAGTGGAAGTTCTGAGTCATAACTCTGCCTTGACATGGCGTTGGTTTGCTCCAAGGTGACCTGTGTCTAGACAAAGGCACAGTGGTGCATCATGACAGCAGCTGTCCAGCTTGGTAGCTGGTGGTGACAAGCCATCTGTACTATAAGCTGCCACTGCTCTCCTTGAGTCCTCAGGGCCCACCTGGGTTGGCAGGAAGCTCCCAGCATGACTCAGGGTCTCTATGCTTCTGTACCTGAGGATGTTCTCTGAGCCTCCAGAGTCCCCTCCACTATGTCAGGTACAAGTAGGAGTATAGGGGAGTTAATGTCCCAGTGGGCAACTTTCCCCCAAGAGGGCACAGGAGCCAGTGGATAAATGCCCAGTTCCCTGTGCTCAGTGTACCCCACAGCTCCTTGGAGTATCTCAAGCAGCATTGCGCCCCATTGCCTTTGGAGTTGTTGTGCTTACTCCCAGTCCTGTAGTGGAATTATTCCCTTTTCTTCTTTTTTTTTTTTTTT
>NW_003852415.1:17143133-17144130 GCF_000181295.1 Otolemur garnettii
TTTTGAGACAGAGTTACCCTCAGACTATGTTGCCCTTGGTAGAGTGCCATGGCGTCACCGCTCACAGCAACCTCAAACTCTTGGCCTTAAGCCTTTCTCTTGCCTTAGCCTCCCAAGTAGTTGGGACTACAGGCACCTGCCACAACGCCTGGCTATTTTTGTTGTTATTGTTGTCATTCTTGTTTAGCAGGCCCAAGCTGGGTTCACACCCACCATGCCCAGTGCATGTGGCCAGCGCCCTAACCACTGAGGCACCGGCGCCAAGCCAGTTTACTCATCTTCTGACTTGCATTTCCTAGAATCACTTCCCTCTGAAATATTTACACCCAAGTCCTTTCTCAAGGTCTTCTTTTAGGGAATCCCCAAGTAAGACGGTACCATGTCCTTTCCTCCTTCTATATGCTCAGTATTAGTTACGGTTTGCTAAGCTAATGTAATAAAGAAGCCTCAAAATACTTTGCTCAAATGAACTGAAGTTTATGTAACAGCCTCTCTCTCTCACGTAACAGTCTAGGGTGGGTCTTTCAGGGTGAGTGTTTTGGGTCAGCAAGAAGGCGGGTCTGCTCTGCCCAGTCACGCGGGGACCCAGTAGCTATACAGTCACATCATGTGACTCCTGCGGGCTCTAGCTGTCAACATTTCCAGCTGACAGGAAAAAGGATAGAACTTGGAGGTGTATGGGGTAGGTGCACAGCCAAGCTTGGAGGTGACACAAATCATGTTCCAGTAGAGAGAAGCTTGTCTTGTGGCCACACTTAACTGAGAGGAGGCTGGCCTTCACCACTGGGGCAGGTGGAGAGAATTCATTCTGGTTCTTTCTAGTGAAACATTTTCAACCTCTGCCACATCCCTCGAATCAACTTCATAAGAGCAGACCAGGAGGCTCGGTGCCTGTGGCTCAAGCGGCTAAGGCGCCAGCCACATACACCTAAGGTGGCAGGTTCGAATCCCCGCTCAGATTAAAAAAAAAAAAAAAGTAATTGGTAAGTCTATTTAC
>NW_003852415.1:17144150-17163998 GCF_000181295.1 Otolemur garnettii
AAGGCGCCAGCCACATACACCTAAGGTGGCAGGTTCGAATCCCCAGCCCGGGCCCGCCAAACAACAATGATGGCTGCAACCAAAAAATGGCCAGGCCAGGTGGGCGCCTGTAGTCCCAGCTACTTGGGAGGCTGAGGCAGGAGACTCGCTTGAGCCCGGGAGTTGGAGGTTGCTATGAGCATGATGCCATGGCACTCTACTCAGGGGGATAGCTTGAGGCTCCGTCTCAAAAAAAAAAAAACTGAAAACAAACAAACAAAAAAAAAAAAGAGCAGACCAGGCACAGTGGGTCACACCTGCAATCCCAGCACTTTGGGAGGCGCAGGTGGGAGGATCACTTAAAGTTAGGAATTCAAGGCTGCATTGAGCTATAATTGTGCCACTGCCCTCTAGGCCTGGGTGATAGAGTGAGACTCTTACTCATAAAAAAAGAGAAAAAAGCCCAAACCGTAAATTACTCTTAGTATAAGTTTTTGCTTTAAACACAATTACTTAAAATTACTTTATTTTATGATTTGGTTTGATTTGATTTTTGTAATTTCAGGGAACCGGGGGATTGGACACCTGCTCTGTAACGATGAGCTTCTGAAAGCCTCTCTGTCGCTGTCCCATGCCCACTCAGTGCTCATCACCACCGGGTTCCCTACCCACTTCAATCACCAGCCTCCGGAAGAGACAGATGGCCCACCAGGAGCCATTGCTCTGGCTGCCTTTCTGCAAGCCTTAGAGAAGGAGGTCTCCATGGTAGTTGACCAGAGGGCCTTGGACTTGCACCAGAAGCTCATTGAAGATGCTATTGAGCAAGGTGAGCAGTGAGAGGGGCTTGGTCCACTTCCCAAAACATGCCTTTGTGGGCAGAGGCTAGAGGGGTCAGCATTCATAGTACTTTCACTGGGCCCCTGGCACAGGGCTGTGTGCTCAGAACAACTCTTTGTCATTGGACTGCTTATCCTTATCTTGTAGATGAAAAGACTGAGGCTCCAAGAAGCCTGATGATTCACCCAGGTGGGAATGTTGAGCTGGCTCCAAAGCATATGACCCTTCCTGTGCACCTGCTGCCCTCCCTGTGTGAGGCGGGGCGTGACCTGCCAAGTACTCTTAGCAGCCCAGGGCAGCTCTGGACCTCCAGAGTGGGGAAGGGGTGTTGGAGTATAGAGTGGTTGAATGCTCAGACAGCAGTGTCCCACATGGCCCACACCGACAGGGAGGCACCAGAGAACACAGGTGGGCATTAGACCTGTGGGAATTAAAGACATGAGGCTGTGATGCCTCTGGCAGTGTGATGAAATTGGCTTGGTGTGAATAGCGGCTCCTCACCTTGCCTCCATCCTGCAGAAATTTTACTTGGGCAGAATCTAGAAACCTGGTGAGTCTAGACTGCATCCCACTACCAGTCTCTCTGTGTCCCTCAAGATTCATTCTTCAGAGAAGAATTATCTTCCTTTTAGTGTTTAAAAAGGGTTTAAACCCCAGTAAGGCATACCCTAAAGCATCCATTCCCTGGGAAGCTTCAAAAAGTCTGCATCTGTGCATACAGAATGCATTGCATGCCACAAATGTCCATTGAGCACCCACAATGTGCCAGAAACTATTTTAGGCTTTTGAGGTCCCTCGTGACAAAAATGACAGCAGTGTGGCCTCACAGAGCACATCTCCTGGTGGAGTGTGGCAGGCAGTAGACGAAATGTGCACACAGGACGTTAGAAGGAGGCACTGCTCTAGGAAGAGGTGTGGACCAGCCTGAGGGAATTGGAGATGGGGCGTGCAGCAGGGCTGCTGGTCTAACAGGGTGGTCTGTCCCCTGAAAGTGACATTTGATCCCAGGCTTTGAGTTGATGAGGGGGTCAGGCCTGGGCTGGCTGAAGGAAGAGCTTCCTAGGCTGTGGATCATGGCCATGGTTAATATCACTGGATTGCTATGGAAACAGGGGTAAAAGCAGACTGGTCAGGTTATTGGGGGTGGGAGACAAGGGGCTTGGAGAAGCTGGTGCACATGGCACATCCCTTCAGCTCAACCCCACCCTACCCCACCCTGTCTGATGTCAGCCACAGCTGGAGTGATGTTCTGAGTCACGCTAACCTGGCTAGGCCCCACCACAGGTCAGGTCCCTGCAGGGCCTCTGCAAAGCCATGTAAAGCCACACCATCCGGATGTGTGGAGCCAACAGCTTCAGACACCCTCAAGCCCTAGGGGACAGGAGCTGCAGGACAAGAGCCCTGCCTCCTGTCAAGACAAACATCCAGGGCTTGGCGCATGTGGCTCAAGCGGCTAAAGCGCCAGCCACATACACCTAAGGTGGCAGGTTCGAATCCCCAGCCCGGGCCCGCCAAACAACAATGATGGCTGCAACCAAAAAAATGGCCAGGTGTTGTGGCAGGCGCCTGTAGTCCCAGCTACTTGGGAGGCTGAGGCAGGAGACTCGCTTGAGCCCAGGAGTTGGAGGTTGCTGTGAGCATGATGCCATGGCACTCTACCCAGGGGGATAGCTTGAGGCTCCGTCTCAAAGAAAAAAAAAAAAAGACAAACATCCAGGTAGAAGTGAGACCCACTCCCTAGAGCCATGGCCTTGAAGGTGCATATTTTCCCCCTCCAGCCTTGCTTTCCCTGATCCCTCCTTCCTGCTTCCTGGCACCACCTCCCATGAAGTCACCTGTGCCCAAGTCTCAGGCTGTAGTTTCAGGGGAACACAAACAGATGGGTGGCACAAGTATAAGTGGGAGTGGTAAGAAGGAGCCAGGTGCTGTGGATACTTCGCGGGCAGAGTCAGCATGGGGTCCTGATGGTTTGGATATAGGTATGACAGGGATCGGGGCTCTTTCTAAGGCTTCTGGACTGGGGAATGGGAAGGACTGATTTGCTGTAAAGTGGGGGGAGTGCAAGTTTCAGCATGAATCAGGAGTCCAGGTTTGACGCTTGTGTCCTGTTGGTAGGATTGTAAAATGGGGCAGATGCCGCATAAAACAGTATGGCAGCTGCTCAAGAAATCAAAAATAGAAACTACCATATGATCTAGCAATTCCACTTCTGGATACATAACCCCCAAAAGTGAAAGCAGAACCTCAAGAGATATTTGTCACTCATGCTCATAGCAACATTGTTAGAAATAGCCAGGAGGTGAAAGCAACCCAAGTGCCCTTTGATAAATAAGATAAATAAGACACAGTATATAGACACAAGGGGATATAGGTCAGCCTTAGGGATACAGGAAGTTCGGGCACGTGCTACAATATGGGTGAACCTTGAGGACATTATGGTCGTATTGCATGAGTCCACTTATCTGAGGTCCCCAGAATAGTCAAATCCATAGGAACAGAAAATAGAACCATGGTTCCCAGAGTACAATGGGGGGATTGTTGTTTTATGGGTATAGAGGTTCAATTTGGGAGGATGAAAAAGTGCTGTAGATGGCTTGGTGGCCGTAGCACAGTGGTTCAAACCAAGGCTGGTGGGTTCGAACCCAGCCCAGCCCAGCTAAACAACAATGACAACAACAACAATAACAAAAAATAGCCGGGCATTGTGGTGGGCACCTATAGTCCCAGCTACTTGGAAGGCTGAGGCAAGAGAATTGCTTAAAGCCCAAGAGTTTGAGGTTGCTGTGAGCTGTGATGCCACAGCACTCTACTGAGGTTGACATAGTGAGACTGTGTCTCAAAAAAAGAAAAAGTTCTGTAGATGGATAGTGATGATGGTTGTACAATGTACCTACTGCCACTGTACACTTAAAAGTGATAAATTTTATGTGTATTTTGGCACATAAGCACATAAAACCCAGAGTGTAGCTCTGAACCTGTTGAATATGAGCTGTCTAACACACAGGTGGAGAAGTCATGTGGGCAGTCAGTTACACAGAGTGAGTTCAGGAGAGCGGTCTGGGCCAGGAAGATACTTGGAGAGCTGTTGACATATTGATGGGGTCGGGACCCTGGATGAGATCTCCCCCGCAGAAATAAGTAGCGACAGCAAAGAACCTAAGATTGCATCCTGGGACTCCCCTGGAAAACAGGACCAGGAGAAGGTATGCAGCCAGCAAGGGAGATGAGCAGTGGCAGCCGGAGGAGAGGAAAAGCCAGGGACTGAGTTGTCTTGGTGCCGGGAAACACACCAAGGAGGAAGGGGATGCTGCTCCCTGACCAATATCTCATTTCCACGTGACAATGGCTTTGGTGAAGGTGCTTAGGCACCTGCTTCCCAGAAGTAGCTTTGCTCCCTCTGCTCACCTGGCGCTGGGCTCAGAGGCCCCCCAGCTTCCACATGGATCCAGTGCTCACCCACATGGGCTCTGAGCCTGGAATTTGCTATGCTGGATTTTGCAGAATTATCATTACGTTTGGACAAAGAATGTAAAAGCAATTTGGCCTTTTAGTAAAAATTATTTCAGTCTTTTTTTGTTATAGCAGAACCTTAGGAAATTTTTTTTTTTTTTTTTTAGACAGAGCCTCAAGCTATCACCCTGGGTAGAGTGCTATGGCATCACAGCTCACAGCAACCTCCAACTCCTGGGCTCAAGTGAGTCTCCTGCCTCAGCCTCCCAAGTAGCTGGGACTACAGGCACCCACCACAACGCCTGGCCATTTTTTGGTTGCAGCCATCATTGTTGTTTGGCGGGCCCGGGCTGGGGATTCAAACCTGCCACCTTAGGTGTATGTGGCTGGCGCCTTAGCCGCTTGAGCCACAGGCGCCGAGCCTGCTTAGGAAATTTTTTAAAAAATAAAAAAAAAGAAGAAAAGACAAAGTCATTTCTTCCCTGTCTTGAGCATAAACTGACCACAGATCTTTCTTTGTAGCTCAGAAGTGAGATGTCATCTTGCCCTGACCTTCCTTTTGAGACATGGGTCCTTTCTCATGTCTGTCTCTCACTTTGGGGTATGTTCCTGGCCTGTTGGGCTCCTTGGTACCCCTTCTTACTAGTATCCTATTTCCTTGATCCAATATCAAAGAAGTAAGAAAGAGCCAGCCTCTGCTCAGCGGCTCCCTTATGCAGCTACTCAGCCGGGTACCCCACATGCGCCCTCATGCCATGCTGGGAGGTGGGTGTCATTAGCACCTGTTTTGCAGAGGAGATAGCTGGAGCTCACAGGGTTTATGTGGCTTGGTCACATCGCTGGGAAGTAGCCTGATGTTGCCATCTAGGGTTGTTTCACTGTAACTTCAGCCTCCCTGGCTCACCGGGATGCCCATGCAGCACATAGAGGGGCTGGGCCCTTCCCTTTGTCATGACTGTCCCCCTCCAAATTCCCTCACTATGGCTTTGCAGGTAGGATTTGCTCAGTGAACATGCCCTGAGGGACTGATGACCATCTCCTGCCTTCCTCCTCTGAGCCAGGAGTGAGGCTAGGGGGAGAGGGGAGGGAGCCCCATGAAGGGCACTTGGGTGCTTGACAGTGATCCTTGTTCCTCACCTCAGCTTGCCCCACTGACCCCCTAGGGTGGAAGCTCCCAAAGGAGTCTCAGGAAGCAAGTGATTTTGACATAGACACTGTGGCTGTGCTTACCTGGTGGCCTTTTGTGAGGGTGTGAGGGGCTGACAAAGGAGATTATGGAAGGTGTCTGAAGGGCCCCCAAGTCCATGCCTTGGCACCTGCTGGGCCGCAGAGTTGTCTAGGAGCTCCTGCAGGACCATAAGTGATGGGCCCAAGATCCCCTGCCCCAGGCTCTCTGTATGGAGCAGACTTTGTTCTGGGCCACTGAATATGCCAACCTGTGAGGTAGACAGTTAATGATAAACCAAGTTTATTTATTTTGCTCTTGGATTTTTCTGGTTTTTTCCCACATATTCTATAACAATATGTACTATTTTTTTAATTACGAAAGGTGCCATTTTTGAGTCAAATTTGCTTTCAAAAGCACTCTGATGCAGGTAGCTAAGCCAAGGCCCAGACTCTGAGAATTTTCCCTTGGTTGTTCTTGAATGTCCCTGAAGATGTGTGGGGAGGTAGAGAGTGGGGTGAGAATTGGAGTTGTGGTGATGATGTGCATACATGACCTTGCCAGAATTGTTTAGTATCTCTGGACCTCAGTTTTCCCTTTCTGTAAAATGGGAATAATGTGGGGTTTTAGCACACTGAATTGTTGTGAAGATTAAATGAGAGTGTGTAGGTCAATTGCTTAACAGAGGGCTGGCGTCTTATAATGAGGGCATCTAACTGTTATAGTGGCTATGAGACAGAATAGGCTACTATACCCATGGGCATCTTACACACAGCACACTGGCTGGCCTATACTAGTCTAATTCCGCCCCCCACTCCCTGCCAACCTTGGTGTTTACTCAGGACCAAAAGAAAACTGAAGTGTACTGTGTCAGAACCTTGGCTCACCTAACAAAGTGTTCTGCAGATAGACCTCATTCAGTAATGGCAATGATACTCTCCAAAGAACCTTTGGAAAATCCAGCATGAATTCCCAAAATGCTAGGACTGAGGTGTCTACCCTTTGTCTTTATTTTCTATTTTCAAGGTGTTCTGAAGACACAGGTCCCATTATTAACTTACAAAGGTGGATCAGTGGAAGTTGCTCAGGAGTTTCTCTGCAAAGATGGGGACCCCAAGTCACCTAGGTATGTATGTCCCATCCTAGTTTAAGTGGATGTTGGTGGGAAAGCCCTTGTACTCTAAACTTTACCAACAAAGCTTCTGCACACCCTGGCCCTTCAGAGGGATCAAAGCCATGAACCAAGACTAATGAACAAGGCTGAGGGGGTTTCACGGTACACTGGGGATTCACAGAGCATCTCTGGAAGTAGCAGATCCCTGGTCAGCAGGGGGAGATGACATGTCTTCTGACCAGAGAGAAGAGATATAATTATTTTTAAAATTTCAAAGGCTCTCAAACTGTGAGTCACAGCCCATTAGAGCAGTGGTTCTCAACCTTCCCTATGCCACAGCCCTTTAATACAGTTCCTGTGGGTCATGACCCATAGGTTAAGAACTGCTGCATTAGAGAGTAGTAAAATCATTTCAGTTGGGGGCGACCGCCACCATTGGGAAATGAAATAGAAAAACAGTGTCATTGTGTATCTTGTGTAGTAATGGTAAGTATTCTTTTATGAAACTGTGTCTGTATGTATATTTTACTGTGTATATGATGGTTAAATATTTTCAGAAATACTTCTTTATTTTAGATAAAGATGTATTTCAGGGCTCAGTGCCTGTGGCTCAAGTGGCTAAGGCGCCAGCCACATACACCTAAGGTGGCGGGTTCAAATCCAGCCCGGGCCTGCCAAACAACAATGACAGCTGCAACCAAAAAATAGCCGGGCGTTGTGGCGGTCGCCTGTGGTCCCAGCTACTTGGGAGGCTGAGGCAGGAGACTCACTTGAGCCCAGGGGTTGGAGGTTGCTGTGAGCTGTAATGCCATGGCACTCTACCCAGGGGGACAGCTTGAGGCTCTGTCTCAAAAAAACCCACAAAAGACGTATTTCAGATCTTATATTTGTAACACAGTGTTTTGTGAATTTTTTTGGCAATATGCCTTGGCACCTGCAAACCAAAATTTCATAGTGCAAACCAGTATACATATACATAGAAATAGAAGTTTAGACAAAAAACAGTGTTGACTCTTGCTATGTGCAGTGTACTCTGATCTATCCTATTCTATTCTATGCTGTGCTATGCTATCCTCTTCTATTCTAGTCTTGTCAAAAAATGCAGATCTGGCCCTATAAATTTTATAAGGCACTAGCAAATGTCCACTTAGAATTTTAAAATACGCTTCAATAGGCCTTGAGGGCATAGCTATGACAGTTCCCAACAGAATCTGGTGTTGGTAATGAGACTCTTTGACCACCAAGCAAAAATTCAGTCATGGGTTTGATACACTGTTTAAAGCTGCAAGAACATATGTGGTGTGCATTAGAAATGTTTATATTCTCCCAGTGGTTGGCATACAAGTATTAGAAGCCCTGGATCCTGAAGGAGAAACTAGGAAATCCTCTTGGGTGGGACCCCAATGTTAGATAATGTAGGTGTCGCTCTGTTTGCTGTGGAGCAGAGTGAGCCAGATTTGCTGGTGGGGAGAGATAACTTGTTCATCTTGGAGAAGATGAGTTAACTTTTCCCGGGGAACTGGCAGCCCAAAGCTGAATTGTAACTCCCCCTCTCCGCCATAACTAAATGGAGGCTTCTGGACTAAAAAATCTGTAACCCCCACAATGTATACACTGGAATTCTTCCTGAGGGGAGGTCCAGAAGTAGAGTTCTCCCTCCAGAACAGAGGACACATTGCTCTTGACTGCAGCTCTTGATCTAACTGCCTTTTTATCACAAAGTGGAGGAAATGTAGTGTCAAAGCTTCTTCCTCCTGTTAATTAGGCTTCTCAGTGTCCGGCTTTTCCTGCACCAGATGGACATGGAGCCGCAGGATTACACTCTAAGACCTACTCAATGGTCTACCCATTTGAGGCACATGTGGCACTACCACATTCTAGCACAACCAAAGAATATGAACAGGCATGTACATTTTTTTTTTTTTTGAGACAGAGCCTCAAGCTGGCCCCCTGGGTAGAGTGTCCTGGCATCACAGCTCACAGCAACCTCCAACTCCTGGGCTCAAGCAAGTCTCCTGCCTCAGCCTCCCAAGTAGCTGGAACCACAGGCGCACGCAACAATGCCCGGCTATTTTTTGGTTGCAGCCATCGTTGTTGTTTGGCAGGCCAGGGCTAGATTCAAACCCGCCACTTTAGGTGTATGTGGCTGGCACCTTAGCCACTTGAGCCACAGGCACCGAGCTGTACATTTTGTTTTTTAAAAGCATTTATAGAAGAAGTCACAGCTTTTTTTATTATGGCAAAATATGCATAACACACAATGTTTTTTTTTTTTTGACGGAGCCTCAAGCTATCCCCCTGGGTAGAGTGCCATGGCATCACGCTCACAGCAACCTCCAACTCCTGGGCTCAAGCGAGTCTCCTGCTTCAGCCTCCCAAGTAGCTGGGACTACAGGCGCCCGCCACAACACCTGGTCATTTTTTGGTTGCAGCCATCATTGTTGTTTGGCGGGCCTGGGCTGGGGATTCGAACCCGCCACCTTAGGTGTACGTGGCTGGCGCCTTAGCCGCTTGAGCCACAGGCACCGAGCCAACACACAATGTTGTTACCAGTTTTAAGTGTCCAGTTCAGCGGCCTTATATACATTCACATTGTTGTGCCGCCATCACTGCCATCTATCTCCAGAACCTTTCCATCTTGCAAAACTGAAACTCTGTACCTATTAAATACAACTCCTCATTTCCTCCCCAACCCGGCCCCTACCCCTACTTTCTGTCTAGGAGTCTGACTACTCTAGGCACTCTCGTGTGAGTAGAGTCATACATGTACAAAATTGGTCCTGTGTGACTGGCTCATTTCACTTAGCATAATGTCCTCAAGATTCATTCATATTATAACATGTGTCCAAATTTCATAACTTTTTTTTGAGACAGACTCTCATTTTGTCGCCCTTGGTAGAGTGCTGTGGCGTCACAGCTCACAGCAATCTCCAGCTCTTGGGCTTAAGCCATTCTCTTGCCTCAGCCTCCCAAGTAGCTGGGACTACAGGTGCCTGCCACAGTGCCTGGCTATTTTTTGTTGCAGTTTGGCTGGGGATGGGTCCAAACCTGCCACCCTCAGTATATGGGGCTGGTGCCCTACTCACTGAGCCACAGGCACTGCAATTTCATACCATTTTAAGGCTGAATAATATTCCTTTTTGTGTATGAACCCCATTTTGTTTATCCATTCATCTCTCCATGGGCACTTGGCTTGCTTCTACCTCTTAGCTACTGTGAATAATGCTGCTGTGAGCACGGGTGGACAAATACCTCCTCCAGTCTTTCACTACTTTTGGACGTATACCTAGAAATGAAATTGCTGGATCAAATCTTCTGAGGAATGGCCATACTGTTTTCCAAAGAAGAATTTATATTTTGAAAAACTCTATGGTGGGGAGACAGAGATGTAAAAGTACAATTTTTGTGTTCTTAAATCAAATTTTCAAAACACTATTCCTGCCAGGTGCAGTGGTTCACACCTATAATCCTAGCACTCTCGGAGGCTGAGGTGGGAGTTCAAGACCAGCCTGAGCAAGAGTGAAACCCTGTCTTTACTAAAAATGGAAAAACTAGCTGAGCATTGTGGCAGGTGCCTATAGTCCTAGATACCCAGGAGCCTGAGGCAGGAGGATCACTTGAGCCCTAGAGTTTGAGGTTGCTGTGAGCTATGATGCCATAGCACTCTACCTAGGGGCGACAGAGTAAGACTCTGTCTAAAATATATAGGTATATATATTCTTTTTTTCCTGCTAAGAATAATAGCAACAACAACTAACATGTACTGAGCACAAAGTGGGCACAGGCTTTGGTGGTGATTCCTACCTCTTGTGCATTTTCTCATTTAACCCTTTCAGCACTATGTAAGATAGGTATTGTTGTTATGTCACCTTATAGATGCAGAAATGAAGGTTAGGAAGGTTGGTCAACTTGCCCAAGGCCAGTGGTAGGAGGACATGAAATTGGAACCCAGATGACAGGTTCCACAGCCCACATTCTGACCACCATGCCAACTGTGGCCTTACTTCTCTATCTAAGCAGTTTGTCTTGTGTTAGATTTATTCACTTTCTGTCTCCATTCCTTTTCCATCTGTTTTGTGTCTATAAACCAAACAAGACCTGGCAGGGGGCAGCAGTAGACCCATAGCAGCTGACATTCAGAACCGTCGGGGGCTGGCTACTCTGCTGGACTAAGAGGATGGCGGTGGGCACGAGCAGCATCCCCGTCCACCACAGTAACCCTGACCATCAACCTCCCTGCTCACAGCCTCTGAGTCTAATAAAGAAATGGATGGAGATTCTGAAGCTATTTCTTAAAATGATCTGATAGACAGGCCCTGGCATAGCTTAAGTGTTTATTCAAGTTCTGTAGGAGTGAAGGAATCAAAGAAAGAACAAAGTAGCCAGCACACAAACACACAAAGGCATGACGCAACATGTACTGTCCAAGAGGGCCCAACTGCTCTTATTCCTCGCAGATTTGACCACCTGGTGGCCATAGAGCGTGCCGGCAGAGCTGCTGATGGCAATTACTACAACGCCAGAAAGATGAACATCAAGCACTTGGTGGACCCCATTGACGATCTTTTTCTTGCTGCCAAGAAGATTCCTGGAATCTCATCAACTGGTAAGGAAGGAGAGCATTAGCACTGAGTGTGCAACAAGAACCTGTCACTGCCAAGTGTCTTTTTATTGACTGCTGAACACATGACCAGAAAGAGTTACATGGAGGGACGGTGCCTGTGGCTCAGTGAGTAGGGCTCCGGCCCCATATACCGAGGGTGGCAGGTTCAAACTCGGCCCCCGGCCACTGCAACAACAACAAAAAAATAGCCGGGCGTTGTAGCGGGCACCTGTAGTCCCAGCTACTCGGGAGGCTGAGGCAAGAGAATCGCCTAAGCCCAGGAGTTGGAGGTTGCTACGAGCCAGGCGTCCTCAAACTATGGCCTGCGGGCCACATGCGACCCACCAAGGACATTTATCCAGCACTCCGGGTGTTTTTGCCTCCGCTGCCTGTCCTGTTAGCAGCCGACTTGTCCTGGGACCCACAGTCTGGCCCTCCAATGATCTGAGGGACAGTGAACTGGCCCCATGTTTAAAAAGTTTGAGGACCCCTGCAGCAGTGTGATGCCACAGCACTCTATTGAGGGTGATAAAGTGAGACTCTGTCTCTACAAAAAAAAAAAAGAAAGAGTTACATGGAGACTAAGGTTTTTCATTCTAAGGAAAATCTTTATTATGGTCAGTACAGACACTAACGTCACTGCCATTCAGAAACCCAGCATTCCCACAAGCAAGGAAGGGAAATGACCCTTATAACCAAGCACGTTCTGTTCGCCTGACTCTAAAGTAATACTACTACTAATAAAATAATATCAATGGTAAAACTGAGGCACAGCATGTTGTTTTAGTCACATAGGTTGGAATGGACCATGTGTGTTGTGTATCATTTTATGAAGCGTATTAATTTTTAAATATATCTAATATATGATTAGAATAATATTTCTTGTTGATAATGTAATAATTTGTGATAATTTGCGTTTGTACAGAACTTCATAATTTTCTAAGAGGTTTCACATCTGTTGTATTATTTCAGCCTCTCTACACCACTTTTAGGCAGGCAAGGCAGTATATTATCCAACAGTGAGGCCTGGGGCTGGTGGCTTTAGAAGGCACATAGAGACTCCCCCTAACCCATTATCATGAATTTCCAAAAGGCTTACTGGAACCTTCCTGGAGAACTCACTTTCCTCCCTCTGGGGGCAGGTCTCAGGCCCCGGGTACTTTTCTGGCATTCTGTGTTTATTGTTCTCTCCATTCAAACACTTCTGTTTCCCAGACTCATTAGTCTGCTTTGTCTTTTGAGGCTTTGATGAGACAATGAAAGCCTTCTGGGCTGCTAAGAAAATTTCTGCAAATTGCTCTGGCCTTTCCCAGAAGAGGCTGTGGGTGTGGTACACAGCAGAGCCTTCCAGCTTCCTGTCACTTCCTTGGGCAGGCAAGACCAGAGCCCTGGGTTCCAGGAGAGAAGGAAGCTGTCCTCAGGTCTAAAGGAACAAATAGGGTCTGAAAGAGCTACTGGGACAAGCCCATAACTCCCAAATGGGACCCCAATCTGTGCTGTGATGCCCCTGAAGCCCCAAAGGAAGCAGATGGACCTGGACATTTGTGGCTTCAAGCTGCCCCCCTTTGTAGGCCCCTGAACCGTTCAAACCCTTATTCCTCAGGAACCATAAACAGCTGCCAGGTCATGGGCGTAGCACTCAATTAAGAATCAAGATTCTCACTTCCCATGTGCTGCCCACCTCAGAGAGGGGCCTGCTCTGTACAGTAAAGATAACAACACTGTGGATAAGACTGACGAGACATGTGAACAAGATAAAGTTCATAAAACACTAAAAAAGACACATTCAGACAAAATACCAATATTATGCAGTGGCATTATTTTCCTTCAATGGCCTGTCAACAGATCTAGAAAATTTTTCTGGAAAAATCATCAGGTATGAATCCAAGGTGTTTAGTCATTCACAACTCTTTTGGCCAAATCCAGTCCTCATGCTTGAGTTGGGTGAGTTCTATTTCCCCCTTTGCCATCCCTCAGTGAACACTTGTGATTCTCCCACAGATCTCAGCCTCTATAGAGGCCGACACTAGAACAGTGGCACATCTGTTTTGTAAGCATGAGATGCCTAGCCCTCTGTCCCCGAGGCACAAAGACACCCGCAGTGCATTAAAGGTTATTGAGACAGCTGCAGCCATCTTCTAGATTGGTTCAGTTGACCTTCAATCCACAGAATCCTCCAGAAATACCTAGACTCAGAACCAAACAGTATCCCTTAGACCTAGAGCACTTTTTCAAGGTATATAGGCTGCAGGGCTTACTAGATTTGATTTTAAATCTTGTTTCACAAGTGTAAGGGTGTTTGTTGATTATTTTTAGCCAGTCTACCTATCCTGAACATCATTCATTTCACCAGTGAATGAAATCATTTCCAACATTTATTTATTCTGGCACTCAGTTATTATGCTAATCAACAAATCCTCTGGTGCTAATTATCAGTTGGGTCTCTGGTCTCTTTCAAGTGCTAACCCACTGCCCTTAGAGTGTGTGTACTCCTGATTAGGCTATCTCTCATGTTTGCCAGGCACCCCTCTGCTATAGATTAAAATTACTTAATACACGCACATTTCTCATTAAGCAGAAGCCTTTAAAGTAAATTGAGAACTGACTATAACTATCTGTACCAGTTCCCTCTGCCAGTGTAATGTCCAGTTACCCCAATGGGGCTCAGTGAGCGGGAGGCAGTTGAACAGTGGATCTGTGTGTCACCTTCTTGCATCTCCTGTGGGCCAGGCACCAGCAGCACAGAGCATGCTCCATCTGTCCCCCAAAGGGGGACAAACCCACGCTCTGGTAAATTCTAAACTTAAACTCACAAGGCTGGAGCAGAAAGCACATCTGAAAATATGTTGAAAGCCAACCTCTTTCCCTTCCCAGAAGTGACAAAGCACATGTGGAGGGGCTTCCTTGCCCCACAACCACCCCATTTTGCCCTGACCCTGTGTGCTTACACCATTCTCCCTTCCCACAGGAGTAGGTGATGGAGGCAATGAGCTTGGGATGGGCAAAGTCAAGGAGGCTGTGAAGAAGCATATACGGAATGGGGATGTCATCGCTTGTGATGTGGCAGCTGACTTTGCTGTCATTGCTGGTGAGTACTTGTATGGCTGCCTAGTCAGGCCCAGCTGCCCAGGATGGGGGATGTGTCTTAGAGCCTAGGCCAGGCCAGAAGGTCTTCTTCTTTGCAAGTGGTACAGAAGGTACAAAGGCAGGGAGGGGATGTGGTTCTCAGCCTCTAATTTCTCATAGTCATTCAACAAACACTAACTCTGTGCCAGGCATTCACCTGAGCATTGGGGTTATAGCAGTAATGACCCCCTCTACAGAGCTCTGATTCTAGGACTGGAGATAGGTGATGAGCCCTGACAAATACACACACCAGATGATTTTAAATAATGATAAGGGCTATGAGGTGATAGAATGAGTAGGTGAGAGGGAGTGACAGGAGGTATACTTTCTCTGTGGTCAGGAAGACATCTCAGAAGAGGGTAATCTGTGCTTTCATCTGCCTAGTGAATGGGAAGACAAGAATTCCGTACATGTTTGGAGGAAGCAAGAGGCTTCCCACCTCTCCTTTCACTTTCTTCTGCCTCAGGTTGCCTGGCCCTTCCTGCTGCTGCCCTTCCACCCCAAGACCCACCTTTCCCACATCCAGGTCCTTTTAGGCCTGGCCTTCCTCCCTCAACCTCCCCACAAGTTTCAGAAAGATTGACAGATACCCAGGAAAGGCTCTCTTTCATGGTCAAAATTAGCCTGGAGAGAAGGGAAACTTTTGGGGAATCAGTGCCAGGGTGGGAAAACCTGGACCGTGATCGAGGAATTGCTGGAGACTCAGTGTGAAATAAGAGATTGAGAGTTAAAAACTCCAGGGGGCCCACATGGGGGGAGGGAGATGAGAACCGTGCTTTTGTGAGTTTACTTCCAGGAGCTCAACCAGGTTCTCACAATGTGTATCAAAGAAAAATCCCCTCATGCTTCTGTCAGGGGGTAAGGAACATGAACCATTTTCAAATATACCAGAACATTCTGTTCTTCTTAATAAGATCTGTTCCCAAGGAAAATCATTTTACCAGACAGTAACTTACCTGGGGGAAGGGAAACACCCAACTCCAATTTCCTCTATCAATGCTGTCCCAACTAAGGGGGTTGGGGGCCAAAAACTGAGAAGTACTGGTGAAGTTCACAGGACAGAGGCACAGGCTTCCAAAAGGCTGAGACCTAATCATAGGACCATATACTGTTCCCTCCCCTTTCCTTCTTCTCTGTACCTTACCACCCCATTACTAAAGGCCCATTTGCTGCAGTTCCTTTTACAAGTATATCATGTTCACCTTTTTTTTTTTTTTTTGAGAGTCCCAAGCTGTTGGCCTAGGTAAAGTGCTGTGGCATCATAGCTCACAGCAACCTCCAACTCTTGGGCTCAAGCGGCTCAAGTGAGCCTCTTGCCTCAGTTTTTTCTATTTTTAGTAGAGATAGGGGTCTCACTTTTGCTCAGGCTGGTCTCAAACTCCTGAGCTCAAGCAATCCACCTGCTCAGCCTCCCAGAGTGCTAGGATTATAGGCATGACCCACTGTACCCAGCTTGCTTTTTGCCTTTCAACAAAAAATTAGAAGAGGAACTAACAGGAAAAAACACAGTTGGAAGTGACTGAACAGCGTCAGACTGTCAGAAATGTTGGCATTATCAGAGCAGGAATTTTTTTAACTGTAATTAATATGCTAAAGGATTTACTGCAAAAAGTAGATAATATGTAAGAATAGGTGGCTAATGTATGCAGAAAGATGGAAATTTTAAGAAAGAATGAAAAAGAAATGGTAGAGATCAATAATGCTGTAAGAGAAATGAAGAATGCCTTTGATGAGTTCATCGGTAGACTGGACATGGCTGAGGAAAGAATCTCTGAGCTTGAGGATATTTCAATAGAAACTGCCCAAACTGAAAAGCAAAAAGAAAAAAGACTTAAAACAAAACTAGAGGGCGGCACCTATGGCTCAAGGAGTAGGGCACGGGCCCCATATGCTGGAGGTGGTAGGTTCAAATCCAGCCCCAGCCAAAAACTGCAAAAAAAAACTAGAATAGAATATCCAAGAACAGTGAGATAACTACAAAAGGTGTAACCTATGCTAATGGGAATACTAGAGAAAGAAGAGAGAGAAAAAGAAACAGAAGCAACATTTGAAGCAATCATGATTGATAATTTCCTCCAAAATTAATACCACACACAACACCAAGAAGCTCAGAGTACTAAGCAGGATAAACACCAAAAAGGCTCCACCTTTTGGTAGTTAGGCATATCATATTCAGACTTCAAAAAATCAAGGGAAAATTCTGAAAGAAACCAGAGGAAAAAGAAATACTTATAGGCTCAGTGCCTGTAGCTCAAGCAGCTAAGGTGCCAGCCACGTACACCAGAGTTGGTGGGTTCAAATCCAGCCTGGGCCTACCAAAAAAAAAAAAAAAGAAAGAAAGAAAGAAACACTTATAAAGGAAATTGCATTTCCCAGCAATACAAGTGTGGGTGGGGCAGATCAGAAGGATTGTTCACCTGAGTTCTCCTAGAATGACTGGGGAAAAAGAGAGAACCCAGCCATACCTGGCACAGGGACATTACCCAGAGTCATAGCTCAGGGAACACAGTGAGGAGATGGTGAGCTGGATACAGCATATGATCCAGTGTCGTGGAAATCTGATGAATTAAGCAAGTGACTGTGACTGGCTGAGATTGGCTGGCCACCCACAGAGGCCCAGGAAGGGAGGAAGACTGTCTGGAATTTTCAGTTATTGGGGGAAGCTGCATGTTGAGTGGAAAGCTTAGAAGAGTGGGTGGACTCAAACAGTATAAGCAACCAGATTTGAGTGCCAGTTGGAGTGGACCTGCCATAGGTTTGGTATCTAGTGAGACAGCCATACTGAGAAGGTCTCAGTGGCCAGGGGACTCCCATTGTGGAAAGGTTATAAGGAGGTCTTAGCAGGGGCCTAAAGCATGGCTGTCCTAATTGCACCTGCCAGGATCAAAACTCCACTCTTGGAACAAGCTGAGGGAATTCAGCTTGCCCCACAGGAATTGGAGTCAAGGGGCATTGTGAGACCTGCTCCTGATGGATTCTTGTGAGCTTTAAGATCCCAACCTGGCAGGGTCTGATTGCTGAGGAAACAATCAGGTGATCACTGAAGGCAACTAAGTTTGGAATAAGGACCATATAGGTTGTTGTCTGTGCTCTCTGTCTCCTAACAAAACCACAGCACAAAACCATATGCTGTCTCTAGGAGACACACCTAGCCTTGAAGGACAAATAAAGACTCAGGGTTAAGGAATAGAAAACAGTATTTCAAGCAAATGGAAATTTTAAAAAAGGAGGGGTTGCAATCTTATTTTTAGATCCAAGCAGATTTAAAGCAACTAAAGTTAAGAAAGACAAAGATGGACACTTTATACTAGTTAAAGGAACAATTCAACAAGAAGACATTTCAATTTTAAATATTTATGCATCCAACTTAAATCCTCCCAGATTCATGAAACAGACCTTGATGGGTCTGAGCAATATGATATCCTATAACACCATAATAGTTGGGGACTTTAACACTTCTCTGACAGAACTGGGCAGACCCTCTAAACAGAAATTAAAGATAAAGGACTTAAATATGACCCTAGAACAAATGGGTTTAATAGACATACAGAACACACCATCCCAAAGCTAAGGAATACACATTTTTCTTGTCAGCCCATGGTATGTACTCCAAAATCAACCATATCCTAGGATACAAATCAAAACTCAGCAAAATTAAAAGAATAGAAATTGCACCTTCTATCTTCTCAGACCACGAGGCAATAAAGGTGGAACTCAACTCCAACAAAAACTTTCATCCTCACACAAAGACTTGGAAATTAAACAACTTTATGCTAAATGATAATTGGGTTCAGGAAGAGATAAAAGAGGAAATTGTTAAATGCCTCAAACATAACAATAATGAAGACACAAGTTAGTTACCCAAACCTGTGGGATACAGAAGAAGCAGTCTTAAGACAGAAATTGATCACATTAGATGCCTATATTTGAAAAACAGAAAGAGAACACATCAACACACAGTCATGAACCATCTTATGGAATTGGAAAAAGAAAAACAATCTCAAATCCAGGAGAAAAAAGAAATAACCAAAATTAAATCAGAGATTAATGAAATTGAAAACAAAAGAATCATTCAGAAAATTAATAAAACAAAAAGTTGATTTCTCAAAAAATTAAATAAAATCAATAAGCCTTTAGCCAGATTAATTAGAAACAGAAAAGTAAAATCTCTAATCACCTCAATCAGAAACAATAAAGGAAAAAATAACAGATGCTACAGATACAAGAGATCATCTCTGAGGACTACAAGAAACTTTATGCTCAGAAATTTGACAATGTGGAGGAAATGGATCGATACCTGGAATCACACCCTTTCCCTAAACATAATCAAGAAGAAATAGATCTTTTTGAACAGACCAATTTCAAGAACTGAGATCAAAGAAACAATAAAAAATCTCCCAACAAAAATAATCCCTGGTCCAGATGGGTTCATACAGAATTCTCTCAAACCTTCAAAGAAGAGCTTATACCCATACTGCAGAATTTATTCCAAAAAATTGAGAAGGAAGGAATCTTCCCCAACACGTTCTATGAAGCAAACATCACCCTGATGCTGAAACTAGGAAAAGACCCAACTGAGAATTTCAGATCAATTTCACTAATGATTATAGATGCAAAAATTCTCAATAAAATCCCAGCTGGTAGATAACAGCTACACATTAAAAAAAAATTATTCATCATGATCAAGTAGATTTCATCCCAGGGATGCAAGGCTTGTTTAACATATGTAAGTCCATAAATGTAGTTCACCATATCAACAGAAGCAAAAACAAAGACCATATGATCCTCTTAATGGATGCAGAAAAAGCATTCTATAAAATTCAGCATCCTTTTCTAATTAGAACTCTGAAAAAAATAGGCATAGGTGGCACATTTGTTAAACTGATTGTAGCCATCTACAACAAACCCACAGCTAATATTATACTGAATGGAGTAAAACTGTGAAAGCTTTTCCACTTAGAACTGGAAACAGACAAGGCTGTCCTCTATCACCACTGCAATTCAACATAGTGCTGGAAGTTCTAGCTAATACAATCAGTCAAGAGAAGGAAATAAAGGGCATGTAACTGGGGGCAGAGGAGGTCATACTCTCTCTTTGCCAACGATATAATCTTATACTTAGAGAACCCTAAAGACTCAACCATAAGACTCCTGGAAGTGATCAAAAAATACAGTAATGTCTCAGGATATAAAATCAATGTCCACAAATCAGAAACCTTTGTATATGCCAATAATAACCAAGATGAGAAGCTAATCGAGGACACAATTCCCTTCAGTGTAGCGTCAAAGAAAATGAAATACCTAGGAATACACCTAACAAAAGAGGTAAAGTACCTCTACAAAGAAAATTAAGAAACCCTAAGAAAAGAAATAGCAGAAAATATTAACAAATGGAAGAACACACCATGCTCATGTCTGGGAAGAACCAACATTGTTAAAATGTCTATACTTCCAGCTCAGTGCCTGTGGCTCAAGCAGCTAAGGCGCCAGCCACGTACACCTAAGGTGGCAGGTTCGAATCCAGCACAGACCCACCAAACAACAATAATGGCTGCAACCAAAAAATAGCCGGGC
>NW_003852415.1:17164633-17167373 GCF_000181295.1 Otolemur garnettii
GTGATCAAAACAGCATGGTATTGGCACAAAAATAGAGATATAGACATCTGGAACTGAATAGAAAACCAGGAGATGAAACTAACATCCTACAGCCAATGAATCTTTGATAAACCAAACAGAAACAAACATAAATGGTGCTGGGAGAACTGGATAACCATATGTAAAAGACTGAAACTGGACCCACACCTTTCTCCATTCACTAAAATTGATTCCAGATGGATAAAAGATCTAAATCTAAGGCATGAAACAATAAAAATCCTCAAAGAAAGTAGGGGGAAAACACTTGAAGTTTTTGGACTGGGGAAAGACTTTATGAAGAAGACTTTAGTGGCAATTGCAATAACAACAAAAATAAGCAAATGGGACTTAATTAAATTGAATATTTTCTAAGGAAACAACAACCAAAGCAAATAGACAAACATCAGAATGGGAAAAGATGATTGCATATTATGAATCAGACAAAAGCACGATAACTAGGATTTATAGAGAACTCAATCAACATGAAAAAAGCCAACAAGATGAATAGAACCTTCTCTAAAGAAGATAGATGAATTGCTAAGAAACAAATGAAAAATGCTCATCGTCCCTAATTATCAGAGAAATGCAAACCAAAACCACCCTAAGATATCACCTAACCCCAGTGAGAATGGCCCACATCACAAAATGCTGGCATGTGTGTAGAGAGAAGGGAACACTTTTACACTGCTGGTGGGACTGCAAACTAATACAACCTTTTTGGAAGGAAGTATGGAGAATCCTCAAAGAACTCAAACTAGACCTCCCATTTGATCCTGCAATCCCATTACTGGGCATCTACCCAGGAAAAAAAAATCCTTTTATCATAAGGACATTTGCACTAGACTGTTTCTCGCAGCTCAATTTACAATTGCCAAAGTGTGGAAACAACCTAAATATCCACCAACCCAGGAATGGATTAACAAGCTGTGTGGTATATGTATACTATGGAATACTATTCAGCCACTAAAAAAGATGGAGACTTTACATCTTTTGTATTAACCTGGATGGAATTGAAACAATTTCTTCTTAGTAAAGCATCACAAGAATGGAGAAGCAAGAATCCAATGGACTCAATTCTGATAGGAGGACAATTGATGACCTAGTACATGGTGGGGAGGGGGAATGGGGGAGCAGAGAGAGGAAAGGAGGGAGGGAGTGGGGGGGTCATGGTGTGAGACACACCTCTTGGGGGTGGGACATAATATAAGAGGGACTTTACCTAACAAATTTAATCAGTATGGCTCAGCGCCTGTGGCTCAAGCGGCTAAGGCGCCAGCCACATACACCTGAGGTGGCGGGTTCAAATCCCCAGCCCGGGCCCGCCAAACAACAATGATGGCTGCAACCAAAGAATGGCCAGGCGCTGTGGCGGGCGCCTGTGGTCCCAGCTACTTGGGAGGCTGAGGCAGGAGACTCGCTTGAGCCCAGGAGTTGGAGGTTGCTGTGAGCGTGATGCCATGGCACTCTACCCAGGGGGATAGCTTGAGGCTCCGTCTCAAAAAAAAAAAAAAAATTTAATCAGTATAACCTAGTTCTCTGTACCCTCATTGAATCCCCAACAATAAAAAAAAAAAAGGTAAAAAAGCAAAAACAAAAGCAATACAAGTGTGCCCACAGGGTGGTTCACACCTGTAATCCCAGCACTATGGGAGGCCAAAGTGGGTAGATTACCTAAGCTCAGGAGTTTGACAGCAGTCTGAGCAAGACTGAGACCCCGTCTCTACTAAAAAAAAAAAAATGGCCAGGTGTTATGGCAGGAGCATGAGGTCCTAGCTACTCAGGAGGCTGAGGCAAGAAGATCCACTTGAGCCCAAGAGTTTGAGGTTGCTGTGAACTATAAGCTATGATGCTATGGCGCTCTACACAGGGCAACAGAGTGAGACTCCGTCTCAACAAAATAAAATAAGCAAAAAGAGAATAGAGTTAAATATTTTAAGTTTTGAGAGATAAAAACTAACCTAGAATTCTGTGCCTTTCAAAATGTCCTCAAAAGTAAAAGAATCTTTCTCAATCAAACAAAAATTGAGAGAATGTGTTGCCTGTAGACCAGCTTTGCAAGAGATGTTAAGGGTTCTTCAGGCTCGGCGCCTGTGGCTCAAGTGGCTAAGGCACCAGCCACATACACCTAAGGTGGCGGGTTCGAATCCAGCTCAGGCCTGCCAAACAACAATGATGGCTGCAACCAAAAAATAGCCGGGTGTTGTGGCTGGTGCCTGTGGTCCCAGCTACTTGTGAGGTGAGGCAGGAGACTCTCTTGAGCCCAGGAGTTGGAGGTTGCTGTGAGCTGTGATGCCATAGCACTCTACCCAGGGGGCTAGCTTGAGGCTCTGACTCAAAAAAAAAAAAAAGAAAAAAAGAAATCTACTTTAGTGTCTTTATATTTAGACATGTTCACAGTGAAGAGATGGAGAAAGATATACCATATATGTAGTATATTAAAGACTAATCAAAATAGAGCAAAAGTAGCTATATTAATTTCAGACAAAACAAACTTCAAAACAAGGAAAGTTCTGAGGGATAACAAGGGGTAATTACATACTGCTGAGGGGATCAACATTCAAAGAAGATATAATAATTCTTAATGTGTATGTACCTAATGACAGAGTGTCAGAAGACATAAGGTGAAAACTGATTGAACTGCAAGGAAAAAGAAACAAATCGGCTCGGCCCCTATAGCTCAACCGGCTAAGGCGCCAGCCACGTACACCTAAGGTGGCGGGTT
>NW_003852415.1:17167900-17209043 GCF_000181295.1 Otolemur garnettii
CTCTACCCAGGGGGACAGCTTGAGGCTCTGTCTCAAAAGAAATGGACAAATCCAGGGCAGCGCCTGTGGCTCAAAGGAGTAGGGTGCCAGCCCCGTATGCTGGAGGTGGTGAGTTCAAACCCAGCCCGGGCCAAAACCAAACAAACAAACAAAAAAAACCCAAACAACAACAAAAAAACCCTAAAGACTAAAATAAATAATAATAGAAATGGACAAATCCAGAAATCAGAAGATCAGTAAAGACATAGTTGAACTCAACCATATCATCAATCACCTGGGTAATATTGACATCTATAGATTACTTCACTCAACAACAGTAGATTGCATGTTCTTCTCAAGCTCACTTGGAACATTTACTAAGACAGACCACATTCTAGGCCAGTGGTTCTCAACCTTCCTAATACTGCAATGCATTTTCATTGTTACAAAGGGGTCGTGACCCACAGGTTGAGAACCGCTGCTCTAGGCCATAAAAAACACTCTAACAAATTTAAAAGAATAGAAATCATACCATATGTGTTCTCAGACCACAATGGCATTAAATTAGAAATCAATAACAAGATAGCTGGAAGAAAATACCGAAATAATTGCAGATTAAACAACACACTTCTAAATAACACATGTGTCAAAGACAAAATCTCAAGAGAAATTTTAAGATATTTTAAACTAAATGAAAATGCAACTTAAAAAATATGTGGGATGCAAAAAAGCAGAGCTTAGAAGGAAACTTACTACATTGAAGGCATAGATGTAGTATATTATAAGAGACACATCATGGCAATAAGATTAATGGTAGCCATAGAGTCCACTCAAACATCTCTCAGGACCTACTTTTGTGTCACTTAGCAGTATAGTGCAACTTGGCCTGGAGGTTACTGGGTCTCTAAGACAATATGACTTAAAAACCCTGATTGCCCCAAAGACAAGGACACTTCAACACAGATGCAACTTTCATGAATCTTAAAATAAAAACTTACCCACACAAGAACAGTTTAAACTCCTTTATGAAAAAAACACCTCCCGGCTCTGCGCCTGTGGCTCAAGTGGCTAAGGCGCTGGCCACATACACCTAAGGTGGCAGGTTCAAATCCAACCCGGGCCCACCAAACAACAATGGTGGCTGCAACCAAAAAATAGCCGGGCATTGTGGTGGGCGCCTTTGGTCCCAGCTACTTGGGAGGCGGAGGCAGGAGACTCACTTAAACCCAAGAGTTGGAGGTTGCTGTGAGCTGTGATGCTATAGCATTCTACCCAGGGGGACAGCTTGAGGCTCTGTCTCAAAAAAAAAAAAAAAAAAAGAAAGAAAGAAAGAAAGGAAAAAACACCTCCTAACTAACCTAGACTGAATAGAGCTGTGAGCAAGGGGGATGAATCCCCCAAGCTCTGAGAATGGTTTTCAGACAGAGACTCTGCTAGTCAGGCAGTCATCTGATCCCTGACTGTATCTGGCCTAGGTCACTGATCTACTCCTGCTGGCCATCTTTTAAAAGCACTGCCGGTGCCAGGTATTGTGGCTCACGCCTGTAATCCTAGCACTCTGGGACACCAAGGCAGGTGGATTGCTTGAGTTCACGAGTTGGAGACCAACTTGAGTAAAAGCAAGACCTCGTCTCTACTAAAAATAGAAAAACTGAGGCAAGAAGATAGCTTGAGCCCAAGAGTTAGAGGTTTCTGTGAGCTATGACGTCAGGCACTCTACCAAGGGTGACAGCTTGTGACTCTGTCTCAAAAAAAAAAAGAAAAAAAAAAAGCACTGTCAGAATATACTTTCTGAAAATGGTACCTAACCTCATCTTTTTATTTTTTGATATGAAGTCTTACTCTGTCGCCTAGACTGGAGTGCAGTGGCATCATAGCTCACACAACCTCAAAATTGTGGGTTCAAGCAATCCTCCTGCCTCAGGTTTCTGCTGAATAGCTGGGCCAATATGCACCCACCACAATGTCCAGCTAATTTTTCTATTTTTAGTAGACATAGGTTCTCACTCTTGCTCAGGCTGGTCTGGAACTCCTGAGCTCAAGTGATCCTCTTGCCTCAGCCTCCCAGAGTGCTGAGATTAGAGGTGTGAGCCACTGTGCCCAGTTTTGGTCACTCCCAAGTTTTAGCCCACAATAACCCAGGCTTTTTACCTGGTGTCTAGGATAGCACTTTGGGTTTTTATTTTCTACACTCACACATTTGTGTGAAGGTTGAGTGTGGGCACTGAGACAGTACAACAACATGAGTGTACTGAACTATATACTTAAAAATGGTTAAGATGGTAAATTCTGTTATGTGTTTTTTGCTACAATTAAAAAAATTTTTTTAAAGAGACAGGGTCTGGCTATATTGCCCAGGCGGGTTTTGAACTCATAGGCCCATGTGATCCTTCTGCTTCAGCCTCCTAAGTAGCTGGGATTACAGGCATGTACCACTGCACTAAGCTATATTAATTTTTTAATTGGAAGCAATAGCCTGAATTCACATCTCAGGTTTACCACTCACTAGCTATGTGACCTTAGGCAAGTTACTTAACTCCTCTGTGCCTATCACCCAGATTTCAAATGTAGATAATAATAATAATATTTAACAACTCATAGGCTTATTTATAAGAACTTGAAGAGCTAGTCCATGTAAGGCATTTTTAATAATGCCTCACATTGTAAATATTCGATGAAAGGTGGTACTCTATCCATCTATCCAGATACCACTGATAAGAATTACCATTAATTTATTTACTATTAAATCAGGAGAACCCAGCCAATTATAACTATAAGATACTATTGATTTTAAGTCACAACTCAATATTAGAGATGTAAATGTAACAAAAAAATCTTAAAATCAGTGAAATATAGTATATTATATGGTCTTCACTCACCACATTTTAATATGTGCTCTGTATTTTCAAGCTACATGTTTTTGTATTCACTAGGTTTATTATTGTTGTTTAACCTGAAATTTCTCCAGTCTTATACCTCTTCTCTGGCAAAATCCTACCTAGCCTAAAGGCCCCTATTTAAATGACCCCTTTTCTGTGAATCCTTCCTACACCAGTCAGTATATTGCCTCCTCCCAATCTGAGAAGTGAGAAGTCAAGTCTACAAAAAATTTAAAAAATTAGCCAGGCATGGTGGTGTGTGCCTGTCATCCAATTACTCAGGAGGCTGAGGCAGAAGGATCACTTGAGCCCAGAAGTTTGAGGCTGTAGTGAGCTAGGCTGACATCACTATGCTCCAGCCTGGGCAACAGAGCAAGACCCTGTTTCAAAAAAAAAAAAAAAGAAGAAGAAGAATTTTTTTTTTCTTTTGAGACATAGTCTTACTATGTCAACCTCAGTAGAGTGCTGTGGCGTGACAGCTCACAACAACCTCAAACTTTTGGGCTTCAGCAATTCTCTTGCCTCAGCCTCCCAAGTAGCGGGGACCATAGGCGCCCACCACAACAAAAAAGAATAATCTTAATGGTGTCCCCTCCTTAGTGCTCCCATATTCCTCATCTCGGTCACAGGTCACACCACCCTTCTCTCCCCTGGTTGGGAGCGCCTCTCTTTTCTGATGCTCTAGCACCTGCAGCCCGGCAGGCCCTTTACCAGTTCTTCTTCAGCTGCATAAGAACTCAAGCAGGTTTCAAGGACGCGCCAAGGAGATGGTCCCCCTACTGGGGATTCAGCCAATAGAAGAGGAGGGAAGCCTGAGGCTGGTTGAGGAGTGACTTCCAAGCCAACGAAGGGGCTGTACAGCACAGCATGATGGGGCTGTCCCATCCCCTCCAAGACAGGCCTCCACACAGTGTAAGGGAGACAGTTCAGCCATGAGGGAGACTTTCTTAACATGGGGAGTCTGAAATAAATTTCTCAGGTGATTGCCTTGATTACCAGTATATAACGTAAATGGCCTAGAGCAATGGTTTTCAGCCTTCATCTTGCATCAGACTTACCTGGAGAGCCTATTAAAACTCAGCCTGCTCCCCTCCCTTCCTTTCCTGCTGAGTTTTTGATTCAGTAGAGCTAGACTGGGGCCCACACATTTGGATTTCTAACAAGTTCCTAGGTGATACTGGTGCCACTGCTCTGGGGAGCCTCCTTGGAGATGGTTCTAAAGCCTGGAAGCAGGCTGATGAACAGGTGACCTTTCCAATTCTATGATGAAATCTTTTTCTGTTCTTAGGTGTTTCTAACTGGGGAGGCTATGCCTTGGCCTGTGCACTGTACATCCTGAATTCATGTGAGGTCCACAGACGCTACCTAAGGAAGGCAATTGGATCCTCTGGAGCACCTCAGGGTCAGAGCTGGATTCAAGCCCTCCCATCAGTCACTAAGGTAACATACCCCATCAGGCCACTCACATAGAAGCAACTTTCTCCCTGGATGAGCAGTAGGCCTGATGTTCTGAGCCATAAAGAAAGGGCCATACCACGCCCCCCTCCAAAAGCCAGAGGTAGAGCCAGCCTTGAAACAAAGGTCTCCTAGATGGAGTGGGTGACCTATGACCTACAGGGACCTTGAATCATGTGGGGCCTGAGACAAGTGACCATTTTCCTTCTAGTTTGACTCTAGGCAAGTTGAATATCCTCTCTGAGCCTCATTTTTCTCATCTGTAAAATGGGGGCAGTCAGCATTGCTGTTGGAAGAACTGAAGGCCTGACCATGGTGGGTGCTCCACAGTGGTAGCAGTACATGGGAGTCCTTCTCACCCTCTTCCAAGAAGTTTACCACCCAGTGAGGACACTCAAACCCATGGGACCATGCAAGTTGGGAAGAGGACCCTATGGACTGGAGACTGGAAAGAATAAAATGGACAGAGGAGAGGATCTCCGAGGGAAGAATGTGGGAACAGAGTCTGGGAGATGAGGAACAGCTCAGAGTCTACTCTGGAGGTAGAGAATGGGAGGCAGGGGGTATGATTAAGTAGAGGAGGGCTCTGGTCCTGGAATTTACAAGGACATCCATGATCCTCCTGAAGCAATTCGCAAAATTGTTCCTGAATGTGCATTTTTCTGGGCAAGAATCCATAGTTTCACCTGATTCTCAAAGTAGTCTGGGGACATCCGGGGAAGAGGCAGATCCTGTTGGCCAGGTCTAAGACCATGACTTTCTCACCGAGGGTGCTGCCAGGGGATAAGGAGCTGTACCACTGCTTTGTCTGAGCTCCTCTATACAGAGGCAACTCTCAGAAGCCTGCAGTTCTAGGCATGGCCTGTCGCCCGGCACAGAGGAAGGGCATTAAGGTCTGCTTAGCTACCTTAGGCGAGCTCACACATGCAAAAGGGAAAGACACAGCCGGGCAGCGGCCAGGCCCTGGTGCCGGGGCCTCAGTTTCCATAGCCCTCACACAGTAAGTCTCCCCCCATGCTGGTTCTGGACTAACCCACCTCCTCATCTGGGGCTCCTCAAGTAGGGACCTGCCCCTCCTGGAGGACGAACTGGTGGGCCAGACTTGTGGGACACGATGATGCATCAGCCTCTAATGCTACACTTCTGGGGGAATTTTCCAGGGGAATTTGGACCAGGGAAAATGACACCAAAGCTCTGACTTTCCCTTTAAATCCTGAGTCAGATGTGACTTCACCTGCAGGCAGACAGCAGGGCTCAGGGATTGGGGGGTTGATGTTTAAGGCTGCAGGAGGAGATCGGCTTGAGGAGATGGGAAGGCAACCCAGAGGCAGAGAGGTTCTAGACATGGGTAAGCGGCTGCTACAAGGCCCCCAGCCACATAGCAGAGCCTCCCCGTGCCTGCATCCAGGGTCCCTCGCCACCTCTTTTCTGTCTTTCTCCTTCTGCCCGTCTCTCCCCCTCAGTTTCTCCCTTTCTCCTTCCCGCCTCTGGCCTCTGTTTCCCTCCAGTACCTCCTGGATAGGTGTCATTGTGCCCATTTTGTAGGTGAGGGAGCTGGTGACTTGCTGCCCAAGACCACCCAGCTAAGAGGCAAAGCTGAGGCCTTGGTCTGGGTTTCTCTGACTCCATCCTCTGGGCTTTTCCCAACTTAGCTCAGAAGCTTTCCAACTTCCTGGTAATGCCAGGATGCCAAGGGAAGGGAGGAGCCCAAGCAAGTAGTGACATTTTTAGGGGGAAATGGTTTGCCCAGAGGGCTTGTCGTGCTTTCTGTGTACTTCCGGGATCTGAACTGGAAAAAAACATGCAGGGTCTGCCTCACACATGATCCCTGATTCACAGAGACACAAAAGAATGAAGCCGGCCAAACAAATTCACGTGGCCCAACACACACCCTCCGGGATGGAAAATTCTCATTTTATATTTCTACCCAGTTCTTCATAAATATATTAATAATGCACAACCCTTGTAAAGAACATAAAAGGGGATGCTTTTACAGCAAAAGCACAAACACATGTTTGTTGAGCCCTCCCTATGGCCCAGTCCCAGGTTTGCTCTGGGAGACAGTGAGTCAGACATAGCTCCAGCGTAGGGAACTCAAGGTCTGTGGGGAGATGAGGAGATGACACATGATAAGTAATTTCAGGAGCCAGGATGAAAGTGCACACAGCAAGCTGCTCTGGGGGGCACAGAGAACAGCTCTTAGCTCAGAGAGTTCAGGGAAGGCTGCCTGGAGGAGGAGGCACTGAGCTGAGTCTTAGAGTGTGGGAAAGTAAGTAGCAGGTAAGGAAGGGTGGGAAAGGCCTTCTAGGCAGCAGCACCCCCATAACCAGTGGGGCGGGGATGTGAAGCAGTGCAGCATGCAGAGGAATAACTAGAATTGTCACACTAGAGTTCTGCAGGTCACTCCGTGGGAGTCTCTGAGTCATCCAGAGATGGTGGGCAGAGCTGTGGCCTGAGTGGGTGGTAGAGTTTGATTGGTTGGGATGGAAAAATGTCCCTCATCCCCACTCAGTGAGTTGTTCCTGTGCTTGTGAACAGGAGATCTTAGAGGTCTGATCGTGGCTGTAGCAGGGGTGGAAGCCCAGGGCAGGTGGATGCCACTGTCCAGGGCACACTCTTGCCTTTGTCCCAGGAGCTCCTCAGAGTAAGGGAGAGGCAGTGCATTTGGGTTTTACTTGAGGGCAAGCTACATGTCTGGAGAGCATTCCTTCCCCAGTCTTCACCAAGTGCCAAGTGCTGACTGATGGCACCTTACAGGGGGCTAAGGTGGTCCCTGAAAGGTCAGGTGCAGGAGGACCTGGGATATAGGGCTGGGGAGCTCGGTCTTTCTCTCTTTCTCAGCCCACAGGGAGGGCCAAGGCACTGCAGTGTGGCAGAGTGACGGAGCTCTTGGAAGGGTTGGGGCCCTGAGAGGGACTGAAGGCCACCAAGAATGAGGCCAGAGGAGTCCACTCACCAAGCTGTCTTCCCCTCAGCCCAAGGGGGGCACAGACAGCAGCCACCCATGCCCCTGTGCCTGGATGCTGGTCTGGGTTAGGATCACTTTCGTCTCTGTACTTCTGCACTTTGTAGTTATCTCCTTTGCTTTCTAGAACCAAGTCATTTTTCTTGTTTGTTTGTTTGAGAGATAGTCTCCCTTTGTGCCCAGGCTAGAGTGCCATCGTGTGAGTCGAGCTCACAGAAACCTCAAACTTTCAGGTTCAAGTGATCCTCCTGCCTCAGCTTCCTGAGTAGCTCTAGCTAGGACTAGAGGCACCTGCCACAATGCTCAGCTAATTCTATTTTTGGTAGAGGTGGGGTCTCACTTTGGTTCAGGCTAGTCTGAAACTCCTGAGCTCAAGCGATCTTCCCACCTCAGCCTTTCAGAGTGCTAGGATTGCAGGTACAAACCACCATGCCCAGCCCCAAGTCCTTTTTAAAAATGTGGAGCCTAAAAGAAAAAAAAATGTCCAGCCTGCTTTGGGTGAGTGGAATGTGTGGTTAGGAAGAACACAGGCCAGAGACTTGGCTGACTGGTTCAAGTCCCAGCTCTACCCACCCCAGCCTTGAACAAGTCCCCTGACCTCAGCATTCCTTGGTAGAGGTGATAATAGTAACTTTTTGAGTTGTTGTGCAGATTAAATAAGCCCCTTTGTACAAAGCACTTAGTGTCTGGCATGTAGCAAGTGTTCAGTAAATGCTAGCCATCATCATCATCATCATCTTTGTTACTGTCCTTTTTCTCCCTGGGTCAGTCTGGGGCAGGTGTCAGGGTGGCCCTGAGCCAGGCTTGGTGGTAGCAGCTGGTGGCTCTTGCCTAGGAGAGCTCAGATGGTCAGAGCAGATGGAGGGTGAAGGTCGAGAGGGAGAGTACCCAGCAAACCGGGGGCAACAGAGCTGGGGCCTCTAGATACCATGTAGTATCACACAAGGCTGTCTGTCTTTCCTTTGCATGGCCTGGGAAGCTGACTAAGCTGTCTCTCTACCGGCTACCCAGTCCAGCCCAGCCCATCAGCCAGGTAGCTCTCCCCTACCTCTCCTAGGATGGGGCCATGCTGATACCAGGTAGCAACAGCGCTCTCCCACCAGTCCCAGTGTTGCCTGGCTGTGACAGAGACTGGGGGGCCCTAATCCAGCTGCTAAGGCCAGAAGTCATCCTGGGACCTCTTTCCCCACCCTCCACGAATGAGGTACCAAGCCCTGTCCACTCTGCTCCTCCTCTCCCACCCCACTGTCTCAGCCTGAACTGATGCAGCCACCTCCAGGTGCTCTGCTGCCAGCTGTTCTGCTCCCTACCTGCCCCAGTTGTTCTCCTCCCCACTGCCACTGCCTCCAGCCAGCTTCTGAGCAGATGGTATAGTCATTCAGCAATTCCTGGGATTCGCTGGGAGTAGCTATTGGTGCAGTTGGCTCCTAACCTGTTGACTAATGATATGTACCCCGAGGACCCCAAGTCTCCTTGATAAGGGAAGGCAGCATGCTAGCTGGAAGTGTCCCATGGCTGCAGAAATTCCCACATAAAGAGAGGATATGACCAATGGGAAGAGAAGCAGGAGAATAAAGCTCAAACAAAGGGCAGGAAATGCCATTCTGGGTGGGTATCCCCTGGGAAGAGGCTGTTAGACAAAGCTCATGTGGAAAGTGGACATACTCTTGGGCCTCCCCCTGCTGAAGAACACCCACCTTGGTCCCCAGGGCAGGACTAAAATGCAGGTCTCAGGCAGGTGTGGAGAGACAGTTCCCGGTGACACTTGCCAACACTTTCTCCGTTATTGTGAAGTTTTCAGTGATGACTCTCAAGGGCCCTTGCTTGGCTCATTCCTACTCTTTCATCACCTCTGAACCTAGCTGCCCCTTGTCTTAGCCCAGGCTGCCCTAACCAAATACCGTAGACTGACTGAACAACAGAGATTTAATTCTTGCCATTCTAGAGATGGGAAGTCCAAGGTCAACATGCCTTGATTCCTTGGTGGGGACTCTCTTCCTGGCTTGCAGATGGCCACCTTCTTGCTGGCAGAAACAGTGTGCTGGTTCCTCTTTTCCCTCTAATCCCACCATGAATGCCTCATCCTCATGACATCATATCAACATAATTACCTCCCAAAGACCCCAACTTCAAATGCCATCAGTTGAGGATTAGGGCTTTAAAATGTGAATTTTGAGGAGACACAAACATTCAGTCCATTAACACCTCTCCTCTGGAAAAATCTTCCCTGAGCCAACCCACTAAACTGGGTTGGAAGTCTCTGCTCTGTGCTGTGACCCCGTGTGCTATGACGCTTGACTGCTCATATAGACTGTGAAGCCCCAGGGCAGGACCGTGTCACATTCACTACTGTATCCTTGGTTCAGAGCCTGGGACATGGAAGGTACTTGATCAAACATTCATGGATGATGTCTGAATGAGCAAATGCCTGCGGGGAAGGTAAGATTCAGGCTCCTTTCCGCCCTGATTTCCTGTTTAGATTCCTTTGGTCTCTTCCTCTCACCTCTCCTCTCTGGAGGAGAAGAAGGAGAGGGGGAAAGGTGTATTTGACTTGGCTCATGACTTCACCTGAGACTTACCTTCCTCCGGGAAACCTGAGCCATTCAGCCAGGGACAGACACATCTGTGGCTTAGATAAGTGGTTCTTTGGGACCTTACATTTGGAAGGGAGGAGGAAGGACAGGGATCAAACGACTTTTCTTTTTTTTAACCAGGAAGTGAGCCAAAGGAAGAAAGCTCTGGGATTAAGGCCAGGAGACACAGTACTGTCGTTTTTGTTTTTGTTTTTTTCCAAATTAATATGTAGGTACAATTTTTTTTTTGGCCGGGGCTGGGTTTGAACCCGCCACCTCCAGCATATGGGACTGGCGCCCTACTCCTTTGAGCCACAGGCGCCACCCTGTGGGTACAATTTTTAGGTTACATTGTTCTCACTTCCAGGGAAAAGTTCCATTTGTAGAAGAGCCCCTCACCCAGGGGGCGTGTTGTACACCTTCATGTTAGGTGAGACCCCGCCTCATGCCCTCCCTCCCTCTGCCAAATGTTCTCTCGCCCCTTCCCCCTCCCACTTCCCTCTACCCCCAAACTGGACTATATTAGTGTTTTATTCTTATGAACATGTAATTATTTATATATTGATTTCATATTAGTATGCAGTACTTTGGATACTTGTTCTTCCATTCTTGCGATACTTTACTAAGAAGAATGTATTTCAACTCCATCCAGGTAAATGTAAAAGATGTAGAGTCTCCATCTTATTTATTTATTTATTTATTTGTGAGACAGAGCCTCAAGCTGTTACCCTGGGTAGAGTGCTGTGACATCACAGTTCACAGCAACCTCCAACTCCTGGGCTTAAGTGATTCTCCTGCCTCTGCCTCCCAAGTAGCTGGGACTACAGGCACCTGCCACAGTGCCCAGCTATTTTTTGGTTCAGCTGTCATTGTTGTTTGGCTGGCCTGGGCTGGATTTGAACCCGCCAGCTCAGGTGTATGTGGCTGGCGCTTTAGCTACTTGAGTTACAGGCACTGAGCCAGTCTCCATCTTTTTTAATGCCAGGAGACCCAGTACTGTCAATAAAATCATTTATTTTATGCGTACCTGTGTGCCAAGGACTGTGGTAGCTTCTTTACTTGCATTATCTCATTTAATGCTCTTAACAACCTTCTAAAGGAGGCATTATTATTATGATGATTGATTATTATTATCACTGTTTTAAAACAAAAAAAATTTATTATTAACCCCCTCCACCCCATTTTACAGATGAGGTGACTAAGGCACAGAGGAGTTAAAACACCTGCCAGATGATCCCGAAGCCACCCTGCCTGCTGGGCCCTGGGCCGCAGCATCAACATAGGGCTGCATTCTCCTCATGGCTCTGCTCCCTCCAGATGCTCCCACATCCACACTGACTAGTATCTAGAAGGGGAAAGCAGCAGGATTTGGCATGTGCCCCATGTGAGGCTAACGGTGGTGTCCTAGGAAGAAGGAGGGTCTCTGGCACTGTCAGAAGCCATCAGCAGGGCTGGGCAGGTGTTGTGACCCGGGAATCAAGTTGCAACACGGTGGACCGAGAGTCCCTCTATGCAGGAACTTTACCCAACTGCCCAGGGTCTGGCAGACAAAGGGAGAGAAGGTGCTGCACATTTACACACACACAACACACAGAGTGTTTTAAGCCATGAGAGATGACACTGTAGCAGCCCTTAGTGAGGCTAAGAGGCACTCAATTCCTGGTCACAACAGGCAGGAGCTGAACTAAAGAATTAGCCAGCACTGCACCTGCAGGATGAGTGCACATCTTTGGTATTTATTAGGAAAATGCAGGTTTCTATGAAGCTACTGTGAAGGGAATTCTGTCTTTGATTACTTCTCAACTTGGCTGTTATTAGTATATACAAATTTTATTGATTTGTGGACATCAATTTTATATCCTGAGACATTACTGTAATGCTTAATCACTTCCAGGAGTCTACTTGGTAGAGTCCCTGGGGTTTTCTAAGTATAAGATCATATCATCAGGAAAGAGCAAAAGTTGACCTCTTCTGTCCGCATTTGGATACCCTTGATATGCTTCTCTTGCTAGGACTTCCAGGACAATGTTGAATAATAGTGGCAATAGTGGACATCCTTGTCTGATTCCAGTTCTAAGTGGAAATGCTTTGAGTTTTATACTATTCAGTAGGATTCTGGCTGTGGGTTTGTCATAGATGGCTTCTATCAGTTTAAGAAATGCCCCATCTGGCTCGGCGCCTATAGCTCAACTGGCTAAGGCACCAGCCACGTACACCTAAGGTGGCGGGTTCGAATCCCCAGCCTGGACCCGCCAAAACAACAATGACGGCTGCAACCAAAAAATAGCCAGGCGTTGTGGCGGGCGCCTGTGATCCCAGCTACTTGGGAGGCTGAGGCAGGAGACTCGCTTGAGCCCAGGAGTTGGAGGTTGCTGTGAGCTGTAATGCCACGGCACTCTACCCAGGGGGACAGCTTGAGGCTCTGTCTCAAAAAAAAAAAAAAAAAGAAATGCCCCATCTATACCTATTTTCTTAAGTGTTCTTATCAGAAAATGATATTGGTTTTTGCTGAATGCTTTTTCTCCATCAATTGAGGGGATCATATGGTTTTTGTTTTTGATTCAATTTATGTGGCAAATTACATTTATGATTTGTGTATGTTGAACCAGCCTTGTATCCCTGGGATAAAGCCCACTTGATCATGATGTATAATTTTTTTTTACTATGTAGCTATATCCTATTTGCTAGGATTTTGTTGAGTATTCTTGCATTGAAATTCATTAATGACATTGATTTGTAGTTTTCTTTCTATTGTTGAATCCTTTCCTGGTTTTGGTATCTGGGTGGTATTTGCTTCATAGAAGGAGTTGAGGGGAATTCTTTCCTTCTCATATTTTGGAATAATTTCTGTAATATAGGCACAAGCTTTTCTTTAAAGAATTTGATAGAATTCTGGTATGAAATTCTAGTCTAGGACTTTTTTATTGTTGTTGGAAGCTTTTTTTATTGTTGATGCTTGATACTGGTCTGTTTAAGAGTTCTAATTCTTTCGGATTAAGTCTGGGGAGTGGGCGTGATTCCAGATATTGATAAATTCCCCAATTTTCAAATTTCTGGGCATAGAATTTTTTGTAGTAATCAGTGATGATTTCTCTATCTCTGTGGTATCTGTTGTCACTTCTACTTTTTCATTTCTGATTAAAGTTATTAGACATCTTGCTTTTCTGTTTCTAGTTAATTTAGCCAAGGGTTTATCAATTTTATCAATCTTTTCCAAGAACCAACTTTTTGTTTTGCTAATGTGAGTGGTTCTTTTGTTCTCAATCTCATTTAATTCTGATCTAATTTTGGTTGTTTCTTTTCTTCTGTTAATTTGGAATTGTATTCCTCTTCCTTTTCCAGTTCCTTGAGACAGTTCATTAGGTTTTTGTTGTTGTTTGTTTCTGAGACAGTCTTACTTTGTTACTGTAGAGCAGAGGTCCTCAAACTTTTTAAACAGGGGGCCAGTTCACTGTCCCTCAGACTGTTGGAGGGCCAGACTGTGGGCCCCAGGACAAGTCAGCTGCTAAGCAGGACAGGCAGCGCTGGCAAAAACACCCCGCAGGCTGGATAAATGTCCTAGGCAGGCTGCATGTGGCCTGCAGGCCATAGTCAGAGGACGCTTGCATAGAGTGTCATGACATCCTAGCTCACAGCAACCTCAGACAAACAATTCTCTTATCTCAGCCTCCCAAGTAGCTGGGACTACATGTGTCTGCCACAACGCCTGGCTATTTTTTAGAGATGGGGTCTTGTACTTGTTCAGGCTGGTCTTGAACCTGTGAACTCAGGCAATCCAGAGTGCTAGGATTATAGGTGGGAGCCACTGCACCCGGTTGTTGATGTGCACTTCTTCTGTTTTTTGGATGTGGGCATTTATGTGATACATTTCCTTCTTAGGAGTGCCTTTGCAGTATCTCACAAGTTTTGATAGCTTGTGGCTTCTAAGAAAATGAAATATCTTGGAATTAACCTAACAAAGGATGTGAAGGAGCTCTACAGAGAACTATGAAAGAAACTCTAAGGAAAGAAATAGCAGAAGATTTGAGCCACTGTAGCTCAAGTGGCTAAGGCACCAGCCACATACACCAAAACTGGCAAGTTCAAATCCAGCCCGGGCCTGCCAAACAACAATAACTACAACCAAAAAATAGCTGGGCGTTGTGGCGCATACCTGTAGTTCGAGCTACTTGGGAGGCTGAGGCAGGAGAATTGCTTAAGCCCAAGAGTTGGAGGTTGCTGTGAGCTGTGACGCCATAGCATTCTACCCAGGGCGACAACTTGAGGCTCTGTCTCAAAAAAGAAAGAAAGAAAGAAATAGCAGAAGATGTTAAGAAATGGAAGAATATACCATGTTCATGACTGAGAAAATGAACATAGTTAAAATTAGCATACTACTGGCTCAGCACTTGCAGCTAAGTGGTTATGGTGCTGGCCACCCTGGACCTGCTAAACAACAGTGACAACTGCAACAAAAAAGTAGCCGGCCATTGTGGTGGGCATCTGTAGTCCCAGCTACTTGGAGGTTGAGGCAGGAGAGTTGCTTAAGCCTAAGAGTTGGAGGTTGCTGTAAGCTGTGATGCCATGGCACTCTACCACAGGCAACATAGTGAGACTCTGTCTCCAAAATATATACATATATATATATATATTTCCATAATACCCAAAGCAATCTACAGTTTAATACAATCACCATTAAAGCATACTTAGTTTGGGTTTTTTTTTTTTTTGAGACAGAGTCTTATGTCATCCTCGGTAGAGTACTGTAGTGTCACAGCTTACAAAAACCTCCAACTCTTGGGCTTAAGTGATTCTCTTGCCTCAGCCTCCCAGTAGCCGGGACTACAGGCACCCACCATAAGCCTGGCTATTTTTTGTTGCAGTTGTCATTGTTGTTTTTAGCTGGCCCAGGTCCAGATTCAAACCTGCCAGCCTCCATGTATGTGGCTGGTGCCATAACCACTGTGCTACAGGTGCTGAGCCAAGCATACTTTGAAGAACTTGAAAAGATAGTTATTTTGGAGGTGGAAGGGTTGGCACACCTTTTTTGTGTGGGTCAGAACCACAAGACGAATTCTACCTAACAAAGTGAAATATTTTGACATGGTTACTTGTACCCTCATATTAACCTGAAATAACTTTAGTTAATAAAAAGGAAACAAAATCAAAACCCTTTAAACTGAAAAAAAAAAAAAGTTCTTCATTTCATATGGAACCAGAAAAATCTCCAAATAGCCAACATAATTCTAAGAGATAAAAGCAAATCTGGAGGAATCACATTATCACACTTTAGGTTATACTATAAGTCTATAGTGAGCAAAGGGCCTGTGGCTCAGTGGGTAGGGCACCAGCCCCATATACCGAGGGTGGTGAGTTCAAACCTGGACCAGGCCAAACTGCAACAAAAAAATAGCCGAGTATTGTGGTGGGAGCCTGTAATCCCAGCTATGCAGGAGGCTGAGACAAGAGAATCGCCTAAGCCCAGGAGTTGGAGGTTGCTGTGAGCTGTGTGACACCATGGCACTCTACCAAGGGCGATAAAGTGAGACTGTCTCGGAAAAAAAAAAAAAAAGCATGGTAGTGGCACAAAAATAAAGACATAGATTTATGGAACAAAATGAGAACCTGGGGATGAAATTAGCTGCATATTGCCAACTGATCTATAAACCAAATAAAAGCACACACTGGGGAAAAGAATCCTTATTCACTAAATGGTGCTGGGAGAACTGGTTAACCACATGTAAAAGACTGAAACTGGACCTGCATCTCTCACCACTTACAAAAATTGACTTACCCTGGATAAAAGATTTAAATCTAAGACACAGAACAATAAAAACTCTAGAAGAAAGTATAGGAAAAACTCTGATCTATCAGCCTAGGAAAAGATTTTATAGAGAAGACCCCACTGGCAATTGCAGCAGTACCAAAAATCAATAAATGTTTAAGCTAAAAAGCTTTTGCATAGCTAAGGGTACCACAACTAAAGCAAACATACAGCCTTCAGAATGGAAGAAGATACTCACATGTTAAGAATCTGACAAAGGCCTAATAATTAGAATCTACAGAGAAAAACTAATCAACAGGAAAAGAAAAAAGAACCCCATTTATCACTGAGCAAGAGATACGAACAGAACCTTCTCCCAAGAAGACAGACAAATGGCCAAAAAACACATGAAAAAATGCTGAAAATTGCTAATCATCAGGGAAATGAAAATCAAAACTACCTTGAGATATGACCTAACCCCAGTGAGAATAGCCCATATCACAAAAATTCCAAAGCTGCAGATGCTGGCAGAGAGAAAGGAACACTTATACACTGTTGGTGGGATTGCAAACTCATACAGCGTCTTTGGAAAGAAGTATGGAGAATCCTCAAAGAGCTAAAAATAAACCTTCCATTTGATCCCATAATCCCATTACCCAGAAGAAAAAAAATTTTTTTTACCATAAGGGCATTTGTACTAGAATGTTTATCACAGCTCAATTCATAATCACCAAGATGTGGAAACAACCCAAGTGTCCATCAACCCAGGAATGGATAAACTGTGGTAATAGAAACCATGGAATACTATGCAGCCATAAAAAAGATGGGAGACTTCACATCTTTTGTATTTACCTGGAAGGATTTGGAGAACAGTCTCCTAAGTAAATTATCACAACAATGGAAAAGCAAGTATCCAAAGTACTCAACATTAGTATGAAACTAGTAGATGAATAACAAACTACATGCCCACATGAGAGAAAAACAAATTTAAATTCAAGAAGTGGGGTGGTGTAGTAAGCTCACTTGTCAGGTACAATGTAGGCATGTGTGGCACACCTCCTGGGTGAAGGGCTCAACTGCAACTTGGACTTTATCCACAAAACACAGACAATGTAGCCTAATTGCATGTGCCCTCATATTAATCTGAAAAAAAAATTCACCAAAAATAAAAACAAGAGAGAGAGAAAATACAGGTTCCCACAAAAGTGTATTATTCAGTTACATTAAGGTAACTACCAGAAGGATCAGCCCAAACTGTTCAGGAGGTTGCTTCTGGGGAGTGGGTTTGGGGGCCGATGAGGCGTTATTTATTGAGTCTTCAGTGGCATTGATATATTTAACCAAAATTTTGTCTTTTAAAAAGCAAGCGTATCAAGGCAAAGGCTCCTTCTCCATTTATAAATGGATATATTTCTTTCTTTTTCCACCTCCTCCACTACTTCTACCCCATTTTTTTTTTCCAGGAAGAAAAAATGTTGAGCATCCTGGTGCATCACAAAGTGCGGAGTGGCGTCTCGGGCGTCGTGGGCATGGAGGTGGACGGGCTGCCCTTCCACAGCACCCACGCTGAGATGATCCAGAGGCTGGTGGATGTCACTGCAGTGTGAGGGTGACTGTCCATGTTGTGTGTCTAAGCCTGCATTTAGGGAGGTGTTCCCTGCGGGCTCCCAGCTTCTCCCCACGAACAGTCTTACAAGTGAACACTGGCCTTAGATGAGCAATGAACTCCCCCCGGGTGGCCTGGGAAACGGTGTGCCTCTTCCTAGGAGGGTTAGCACATGACGTGGACCAAGGACATTTCTCTGGGGCTTTTTTGCTTCTGTCCTTTAGGTGCTAGAGGCCTTGATTTCATTCTGCCTTCAACCTGGCTTCTTCAGGCCACCCATGTGGTGTGCTCTGAGAATCTCTTGACAATCACTCATGGGACACCCATGAGCATTTGACTGCCAGGCAGAGCACAGGAGTCAATGTTACCAAGGCCCCCCGCCTACAGCAGTTTCCCCTCCCTCCTTATCTGCAGTTTCGGTTACCTATGGTCAACCACAGTCTGAATATATTAAATGGAAAAATACAGAAATAAACAACTCCTAAGTTTTAAACTGCATGCTGTTCTGAGTATCATGATGAAATCTTGCACTGTCCTGCTTGGTCCTGTCTGGGACGTGAATCACCCCTTTGTCAAGGGTACCTAGGCTGTCCATGCTACCCACCCATTAGTCACTCAGCATCCCCATGATGAGATCGGTTGTCTTGGTATCACACTGCTTGTGTTCAATTAACTCTTACTTGATTTGATAGCGGCCCCACAGTGCAAAAGTAGTGATGCTGGCAATTCTGACATGCTAAAGACAAAATGTAAAGTGCTTCCTTTAAGTGAAAAGGTGAAAGTTTTTGACTTAAGGAAAGACAAAAAAAAAAAAATCCTATGCCAAGGTTGCTAAGGTCTATGGTAAGAATGAGTCTTCTGTGAAGTTATGAAGGAGGAAAGAAAATCATGCTGTTTTGCCGTTACCCTCAAACTGCAAAGGGTGTGGCCACGGTATGTGATAAGTGCTTAGTAAAGATGGAAAAGCCATCATGTTTGTGGGTGAAAGACATAAATAGAAATACATCCCCATTGATGGCAAACAAGTTTGGTACCATTCAACAGTTCAGGCATCCTTTGGGGGTCTTGGAACATACTCCTGTGGATACAGGGGGACTATTGTAATTAAGAACTGGTAAAATGTGGTGCCTGTGGCTCAAGTGGCTAAGGCACCAGCCACATACACCTAAGGTGGCAGGTTCGAATCCAGCCCGGGCCCACCAAACAACAATGACGGCTGCAACAAAAAAATAGCTGGGCGTTGTGGCAGACGCCTGTAGTCCCAGCTACTTGGGAGGCTGAGGCAGGTGACTCGCTTGAGCCCAGGAGTTAGAGGTTGCTGTGAGCTGTAATGCCACAGCACTCTACCCAGGGGGATAGCTTGAGGCTCTGTCTCAAAAAAAAAAAAAAAAAAGAACTGGTAAAATGAACAAACATGGAGTAGATATTTATGAAGCTTGGGAAAAGTTTACTCACTACTACCACCCAAATACTGACACCTTTTAAATTCTTTCTTTTTCAAGCAGCATTTTCTTTACTAAGGCAAGAGATCGCCTGCAGAACCTTGCATTGGTCACCATACCTGCCTCTCGCCTCCCTTCACCCCGATGCTTCTTCCTCCTTCTCCCCCTCCGCTACCCCACCCTGGAGCTGGACACTTCGGCAGGGCAGCCACACCATGCGTGGGTCACAGAGCCCTCTTGAGTGACTCTAGCCAGCTTGCTGTTTTCTTTACAAGTTTCCTCTGTGCATTGCCCAACAAAATTAGAAACTGAGTCACTGCCTATTGTCCCAGTACAATGTCTTGTGCTGGTACACTGCTGAGTGACTCACCCAGGCGGGGACAGTCCGTCTTCCCAGCTGGGGCCCCAAGTGTTTATTGGGCCTGCTTGGTTTTACTTCATTTCCTTAAACATGTCTAGTCTGGTTCTGTAAGGGGCAACAGCTGTGAAGAATGGAACACATGGCGTGGAAATAAACTCTTATCTTGTACAGTCAGCAATGAAGTATAAGTTTATAATATGGTCCAGGGCTAACTTCCAGTTCTTCCTACACAAAGCAGCTGGGGTGGGGTCTCTGTCCAGATCTCCCCTCTCATCCTGAGGGGAGTTCCCACCTGCAGGAGTTGTGCTTGTGTGGGTGTGAGGTGTGCTGGCAGGGCTGATGCTCCTGTGGTCATAGAACTCAGTCCTCCATCTGCAGCTTCTCACAGCTCAGGGAAGCCACCTCGGCTCTAAGCCTTGATGGCTAGGTCTCTTACAATGACAATTTTTGTCCCTGATTTGTGACTGCAGAGTTCCATGTAGTTGGGGCCTCTGAAGAGAGAAAAACCTCGCTGTGGCAAAGCTGCTAACATTTTTCTGACTCATATTTTGGGGGAAGACACTAATGGGCCTTTGGTTTTACAAGAGTTACAGCAGGATTTTATTCTGGCATGGAGAAGTCAGAGGCATAATCATGTAATAGATTATCTTCACCGTGAGCAAAAAATCTATGGAGAGATGATTAAGTTGTTTGGGAAGGAGGCTTTCAACTAGACTGAGCCCAGAGAAGGTTAAGAATAGGGATCCTAGACTCAGTGGAGCATCCAAAGGCCCCTGTAGGGAGAGGCAGGCCTGTGGCCCTGCAACAGGGGCCAAGGTGCAAGGGCAGGACCAGTTTTGATGCTTGTCCATTTGACAGTACGATTCCAACGGACACCTTTAGTATAAAATTTTATTCCACTTTGCTCTTTTGTTCTAACCTTGACTGCTTTGGGGAAAGATCCATGTCTATGTCTAGGTTGGTACAGTGGCCATAGGTGCAGCCTGGAGAGGCTGGTCATAGGGGCAGAAGAGGTGAGCTACAGAGAATGGTGGGGTGGCTCAGGGATGGCCTGGTGTTGACTAGAATGGATCTTCAGGACACTGGCACATCCATGGGCATTTTCAGGAACACTGTGGGGAGGATATCCTGGTAAGCAGGACACAGGATGCTCTATGAATAATCCAGGGCAGGCTGGAGACCTTGACACATTGAGGCAGCAGAGGCCACACAGACTCTGCTAGAGGGGTTACTCAGAGGCAAGTGAGCCAGCTAAGGGAAACATGGGTCCTTCGCTCCAGGAGGTCCTCTAGTCAAATGCTGCTGAGTTGGGAAAGACATTCCTCTGAGGCCACTGCTTGCTTCTCATTGCATGAGCCCTGCAAACCACCAGCTCCAACTTCATCTAGCCCACTGCATTCTGCCCATCACATGTGGCTTCTACTGGCTCCACAGTGAAGTCTAACTCTCAGATGAAAAAAAACAACCCACTGCTGTCTAGGTGGGGTGGAAAGGATGTGGCTTACCAGCCAATCACATAAACTCAATAATATGTCAGCAATGTGATGTGCTTGCCAGAAGAAAAAAAGCAAAATGGTCCCTTTTCCTTGAACCAACTTAATCTCACTTCAGATCTGGACATCACATTTGAAGTAGATTTTATTCATATGAAGGAACAGAAAGGTAAGATCTTAAAACCTGGTTAGTGGAGGTGGCTTGAAGACTATCAGAGACTGGCCAGGTGCTCACCAATTCTGCCTCCTCTTCCTGCATACATAGGAAAACTACATTTCCAAGCCTCCCTTGCAGCTATCTTGGGGCCATGCAATTAGAATCTGGTCAGTGGTGTATGAATAGCAGGGATATCAACTACTTCCAGACTTAGCAACAAAATCCTGGTGAGATTCTCTTTGTGTTGCTCCCCTTCCTTGTGCTGATGAAAAAAGAACACCCCTAGATGTCGGATCTGAGAGTTACCTTCAAATACCAGTACCTCAAGGGCCACATGAACCATGGGTAAAGTGGTTCTACTTTGGCTAAGTGGGAGCTAAGATTTTCTGCCCAACTCTGAAATGACTTGTCTTGAGTAGCGAGTTAGCTGGCATTGGTGGTGTTTGTAGACAGACTGGACTATTGTTTTTGAGGGATATAGAGGGAATGCTTCATGGAGAGGGACTGGATAGCATGACCTCGCTGGTACATCCAAGCACTGATAGCTAATGTCTAACCTAGTGATGTTCTTCTGATAGTTGTTGAATTAAAGCAAATGGGATTAAAAATCTCATCATTTCCCCCAGAGCTGTTGGTACCACTGTGACAGCATGTGAGATGAATGCCATTTGTCTTGGTCCATTTTCTGTTCCAGAAATATTAGAGAATACCACAGACTGGGTAATTTATAAAGAAGAGAAGTTTATTTGACTTACAGTTCTGGAGACTGGGAAGTCCAAGAACATGGCACCAGCATCTAGTAAGGGTCATCCCATGGCAGAAAGCAGAAAGGAAAGCAAGCTTGCAAGACAGAAATAAGGGGGCTGAACTCTCACAATAACAGAAACACTTCCATGTTAATGGCATTAATTCATTCATGAAGGCCAAGCCCTCTTGACCTAATCACCTCTTAAAAGTCCCACCTCTCAAAATAGTTACAATGGCAATTAAATTTCAACTTAAGTTTTGGAATCAAATCATAGCCCCATCAAAGACCACTGTCTTGCCAGATGAATTCCAGGAATGGAGGCTGTACGATCAACAGCTGCAAGAAGCAGGTTTTTTAGAAAAGCATTGAGCCATCAGGTGAGAGTGTGGCTCTCTTCTGGTTGTACTAGCCAGAAGAAAACAGCAGATAGGAACATATTGCATGTTGAAATTTTCTCCTACTCTTGTCTGGCTAAACCACAGACCACTCTGTGTAAACAGGAAGATGAGCCCTCATCTTATAAGCAACACTGGTGAAAAAGAAAAATCCTAACAGCTTCTGTCACCTTCAGTCCAAACCAGGTGGACTTTTTCTTCCACTCATTCTCTCTGGAGAATCCCCAATAGTGTCTTTACTTAGTATGTTTGGACAAAGGATCTACTGTTCTGGAACACTCCAGCACTCCAGGAGTCTGAACTAGAGAGGGATTAAGTGACCACCATCAAATTTACACTTTAATATAACGAATTAATCCTTAGTGATAAACATGGCATCTACCACTGTTGAGAAGATGCTCCAGCCTAAAGTGCCTGGTCAACAAATGCAGGCCTCTCTAAACAAAACTCAGCCACTAAGGACAGCCCCACGGAGACAAATACAACAAGCCTGTCTGCTTTGGGAATCTTCTAGTCTAGTTAGAAGAGAATGGTCTGGCTGAGCCCTCCATTGCTGTGACAGCAGGTACCCAACAGGTAAAAGGGGTCATGTGGCCAAGGACAAAGGAAGTGATAAGTCTCCGAACCATGAAACTGGGCTCTGCCCTCAAAAGGGAGGAGGCCAGTGAAGGCCCAGAGTAGACTTTCAACAACACCATGCTGACGATCTGAGTGATTCTCCATGAATCTCAATAGGAAAGCGAGAAGACCTACCTTCTCTGGCAGGCTCCATCCTTCTGGGCCACTGTTGATCAAGTGCAAATCCCCCAATTGCTCTGCTTGCATTTTCGCTGAGAAGGTCAATCGCTGGACCTTCCTCACTCCTTTGGGTATTTCAAGGGCCCTCTAGATTCCCCCCTGGTTTTGGAGACACTCCTCCCCCATAAGGACTACAGAATACTCCTTCTATGGCTGGTTACTTTGCTTTATTTGCAGACTGAAGTTTGCTACATAAATCCATTGCACAGTCAACACACGCAGACTTGACATAAAAGAGAAGACAATACAAAAATACAATTCTTGGTAGTAAATGTTACTGCCCTCAGCTCATTCCAGTCCCTGCCAATGGAAACACCAGTGTTTAAGGTCAAAATAGAGGGAAATACAGTGGAATGAGGAGGCATAGAGGGTTTAACCAATCCCATTGACCCAGTGAGATCCTGGGCTGGAATTGTGTGGCTACTTCTGCCACCTTCAAATCTGGTCATTTCTTCCTCCAGGAAGGGGAAGAGGACCTCCCCATGTCTTGGAGGCCCTCCATAAGTATCTGGGCAGGGGCTGCCCAAAGTCAAGTATAGCCATGGGACCACAGTAACCATGCCTCCGTTAGGCACATCCTGTTTGAGCTACCTGCATCTGGGCACCCCTGATGGAAGGGTTAAGAGACACAGGGTAAATCAACCTCTTGTAGATTAAGGACAAGGGAAGGGAAATTGAGGAAGTGGTTCTGCCTGGTCCCATTTGGAAGATTCCAGAAATGTTCCCCTGGTGCCAATTTCTACTCCTGGCCTATGGTTCCTCCCCAGGGTTAAGCCCACTTAGCCTCTTGGTGCTGAGGAACTTGAATCTCAGGCCTTCAAGGGCATGCCCTGGGAGCTGAGAGCAGCCCCAGCCCTCTGACCAGAAAGTCTGCAGGGCTGGCGCGTCTGTAGAGGTTGGTGGGCAGCTCCACTGGTTCTTGTCATCAGAACCAGATGGGCATCAGAATCAGACATCAGAACAGGGGTCATGCCTCTGACATGTTGCTGTGTCCCTTGTGTTTGAACAATAGGAAGAAGATGAAGGACCCCATAGCCCCTCCCTGCCATTCTCCAGAGACCTTCTCAGGGAATGGTGCTAGGGGCAAGAAGCTTTGCTGCAAAACTGAACAGGGGAAACGTGTGTGTGTTAGGGAGTGGGAAGGATACTTCAATGTGGTCAGGCACAAAATTGCAGGAGAGATAAGCCTTTACCCAGCGACAAAACAAAAGGTGGTCCACGCACCACACATCACTCTCTAGGTAGGTGAGGTGGGACATCTGGAAGCAGAGCACAGATGGAAATCAAAGATCACCTCTGTTCTCCCTGTCACAGGAGCTATTTAAACCAGAGCAGGACTTAACCCCATGCCTTTGGCTGAGAGCTACCAGAGAGTGCGTTGCTGTTGTGTTTGTTGTGTTGTATCTGAGACCTCAGGGAATATATTGTGTTCCTCCCTGAGGCAGCTAGACACTCCATAATGCATGTGGCAGGAGAACAGTGCAGAGGGGATGGGGTACTGCTGGTCACAGGGCCCTAGCCTCAGGGTCTTGGCACACAGCTGTCATGGAGACTGTGGCATTTTAGCCATGAACACACACCCTCTCCCCTCCTCCCACCCCCTCAGGCTTCCAGGTCTGGCCCTTCCGAGCAGATGGAAACAGAAATCTGATTAGGAGGAATCTGTGTAGGGCACTTGCTTATAGATACACTGGCTTCAGGCCCACGTCCTGACACTTGACTTTCCAAAGGATCACAGACATCTCCCCAGGCAGTCCGGCAAACCCTGGGGAGCCCTGGGGTTTGTTTTCCATCAGTCTTCAGGCAGAGGATCTGCTCAACCCCTCTGCGAAACTGTGAGGTGGGTGGAGCTAGAGTCCTCCTCCACCTGTCACACCCTCACTGGCCTTGTCCCCACTCCCAGAGCCCCAAATGCCTCACCTCCCTTCTCCCCATCCAACCTTCCCTTCCTACCCTGTGTTGGGTGGATTCCAGTGTTAATGGTGACAGCACAGCTTCTTGTGGCACATCATCAGGTAACAGGGGTGCACTTGGACAGGTGGTATCTGTGACGACGATGGCACTGGGGGGGAACCCCTATGCCCACCTCACCTCCCAATCCCCTACTCCATGCCCTCCCACTTCACAGCCACCTCCCTTGCTGCCCTTGAAAACCTCCTGGAAGCCACGGCTCAGTCTTCCTCCTCTTAGGAGCCCCAGCCTGGGGACACCCCAGCCCACAGCAGAGCATACCCTGAGCCCAGGGGTTTATCTCCCCTCCACAGACCCACTAGCTCAGCCAGAAGAATAGTAGGTTTCCAGGAGCTGGGGAGGCCTCCCTGTGGCCTGGGCCCACCATTCCCTCCCACATAAAGAGGCACCTGCGGGGATGAAGCAGCGCAGCCGACCAGCAAGCTCAGGGTTCTAGGCCAGCACCTGCAGGCTCAGTCCTCCCCTGGCCCCGCAGTGAGGGACCCAGGCTAGGCTGAGCCACCTGTGAGGGACACTCCTCCTGCAGGTGAGCTAGGGGGCTGGAAGGCCGTGTGGAGCTTAGTTAACAGCTCGGGCTCATCGCCCTGGGCCCCACTCTTGCCCGAGGCCTCAGGTGCGCCCAGTGGATAGGCTTCCCGGGCCCGGCCGGTCCTAGAGCAGGTGAGGAAGGCCAGGCAGGCCCCACGGAGGCGCGCCAGGTCCCTGTGGGTGGTCTCGCTGACGAAGCAGTACAGCACGGGGTCGGCCACGCAGTTGAAGCTAGTGAGCAGCAGGGAGAAGTGGTAGGCATTGAAGATGCTCTTGGCGAAGTCGCAGCTGGACTCCCAGAGGCTGCGCACCAGCAGCAGCATGTGGTAGGGCAGGAAGCAGGCCAGGAAGATGACCACGGTGCTGAGCACCAGCCGGTGGATCTGGTCCTTGCGGCTCTTCTGGGTGCCATGGCTCCGACGCACGGCCCGCAGGATGCCCTGGTAGGAGGCCAGCAGCAGGCAGATGGGGAAGAGGAAGCCCACCAGGAAGCGGTAGTAGTTGATGCTGCGCTCCCACGGCTGGATGGGGTAGTGCTCGAAGCAGACACGGTGCTGGTCCCCGTCCTTGATGACCTCCTTGTGCTTGAGGAAGTAGATGCTGGCCAGCAGCTCCTTAGCCCAGATGACCGTGCTGATGCCCACGGCCGCCTTCAGGGTCCGGAACTGGTGGAAGCGGAAGGGGTGGGCCACGGCCAGGTAGCGGTCGATGGAGATGCAGCAGAGGAAGCCCACGCTGATGTAGATGTTCTCGTAGAGGAGGATGCCGCACACCTGGCAGGACAGGTCCCCATGCGACCAGTTGTCATGCTGCAGCACATATTGCAGCCAGAAGGGCAGTGAGCAGATGTAGAAGAGGTCGGCCACCGTCAGGTTGCACAGGTACACGCCCAGCTCGTTGCGGGCCTTGATCTGCAGGTAGCCAAAGTAGAGGGACAGGCAGTTGGCTGGAAAGCCCACCACCAGCACTGTGACGTAGACCACTGGGGCCAGCGTCTGGTGGATGGTGTGGTCAATGGTGCAGTTCAGTGAGTTGTTGTCTGCAGTGGTGTTCCCCATCTTTGGGCCTGCAGGGGCCTCAGGCCTCATGGGCTCCCAAGCCAGTCTCTCTCCACTGCCATCCTGTCTGTAGGAGGTGGTTCGGGCCCTACCAAGGGCTGGGCATCACTGGTGGGGAGTAAGCCCCTGAAAGCCAAAGGCAGGAAAGCCTTAGAACAATAGTAGCCAACATCTACATAGCACCTACAGTGTGCCAGGCACTGTTCTAAATCCTTTACTCACTTAACACATTGCTGACTGGTTACAAGTTACCCGGTAATGTGGATAGTTTCTGTGTAAACTTGCCGGTCAATATATGTTAAAATGCTAGTGATTCTATATTATAAGCAGCTGAGAGATAAGGAAGAAAATATAAAATAGGCTGAATTTGGGACAACTGGGAGAAATGAGTCAGGAACAATGTTAACACCTTGTCGACTGGCAATTTTATGCAGAAACTATCCACGTTACTGGGTAGCTTGTGACCAGTCCGCAATGTGTTAATTTAGAAGAAGACATAGTGGCCCAATAATTCCAACTCAGCTAGAATCTCTGAGTGGGTCAGGCATCCTCAAATGTGATTTACATCTCCTCATCTCCCTTCCTGGCTCCCCTTATTCATCCTCTGTCCCTCATATATTTTCTGGGTCCCTCAGTGCTGTAAGTAAGGCCTGGGGTTCATAGGAGCAATAAGCCCATCCTGAGCCCAGTGCTCCAGGGAAGGCTCGAGGCAAAGATCAGTTCCACACAGGACAGCGAAGGCACCAGCCACCCTGGTCTACAGCAGTGGGCTTCATCGGCATTCGCTCTACTTGAATGGATGAATTCGTCTGTTAACACTGAAGCCACAGCCGCTCCTGGGGGCCCCTTCCAGGCAGCATCGTCCACATCCTTCTGTGCTCTGGCAGGAAGCGAAGCCCAGCTGACAGGGCACTCCCTGGGTTCCCGGGCGCCCATACACAAGCCTGACCTCTCCACTCCTTCCTGGAGCTTGTAAAAGGCTCTGTCACAGGCTCTGAGTGATGTGCAGGCTGTGTGAGTCACTTACCTTGTCTGAGCCTCCGTTTCCTCCCCCGTAATATGGAAATAAAAACGTACCTGCCCTGGGAGGTCAGTATCTGGGGCACATGGACAGATGGATGTGAAAATGCATGGAGGGGGAGTAAAAAACAGTAATCCATTTGAATTAGCGACAAGTTCCTACTGTTGAGAATTTAACAGAGAAGATGTCAGATATACAAACAAGTGATGCAAGACAGAATAAAATGCTTCATTGTAGATTGAGGACTATCTTATCAATTAATATATCAAAATGAAAAGCCTGGGCTGCTCTGTTGATTTAACACTTCTCTCTCAGATGAAAAACCTCACTGTATTGCAATCAGTATTTTTCAACCCTTTTTTCATTATTACTACATTAAGTAAGGTGACCAGACGTCCCACTTTGGGCGGGACAATCCCGATTTGTAACAATTTGTCCGGTGTCCCTCAGTGTTTTAAAAAAAGTCCCAATTTTTGGAAAGAATGCATGACAAGCTAGGGAACAGCGGGAGAATGGGAAAGGAATATATGGTTTTCAGCTGCTGAAAAGGTTACTATAACTCCATTTGGGAATGAAGAGGTTAATGTAACTTCATTTGGAAATGAAAAGGCTAATGTAAACTCCCTACTCTCCTCCTGGGCAAGGTCAGTGAAATCTTGGAGCAAGCTCCCTCCCTTGCTTCTAGGCAAGGACAATTAGCTCAGAAGGAGCCAAACTGTCTGAAACAAACAAGTAGCCCCCACCCCTCTAGAGTAAGGTGACCAGACATCCAGCTTTTGGCGGGACAGTCCTGATTTTTAACAATTTGTCCCATGTCTGCGGTGTTTTTAAAAAGTCCCAATTTTTTGAAAGAATGCATGACAAGCTAGGGAACACGGGAGAACAGAAAGGGAATATACGGTTTTTGGCTGCTATATGACTATTTCACCAGGATATGTATTTTATATTATTTTTGTTAATTTTATAATGTTAAACTTTAATAATAACAAATAATTGTTGAGAACTGATTATCAAGAACTGCTTATCAAAGTCTGCATTATTGTCAGGCCCCCCCAGACCCCGCCCCTGTCAATGGTGTCCCACTTTACCAATGTTAAAATCTGGTCACCTTAACATTAAGGAGCCTTTTAACACAGTTTTCCCCCTAACCACTCCTTCCCCACTCCGATGAAATGTTAATATCTCAGATCTATTGCTTTTGTATCCTAGTCTTTTGAAGGGCTACAAATCACTGTAGTGTCTAAAATTTTTTCACCCCACCCCAGGCAGAACAGATATTCACCCCTGTTGAAAATGCACAGTCTATGTAGTTGCAAATTCTGAGCATGTGTGATCTGAATGAAGCCATTTCTCAGGATCCTCAGATCAACCCTGCCCTGTGTTCTCTCTTGACCAGACTCAAGTTGGGACTCTGGGACTTGGAAGGGAAACCCCTTCAGAGTCTGTGACAACATTTCATCAGGTTGCTGGCCATGGCCCCTTCCTCCTGCCTCTGCCTTGCCCATTGGCTACCAGAGCCAGAGAAGCTGGCACAGCGTGTTGGGCAGGGGCTTGAAGACATGCCACCCAGCAGTCCCGGTCCGGGGGTTCATGGAGGAGAAATTTGAGGAGTTTCTCTGAAATCACACACTCAATATTGTAAATATATACATCTGTGCATTTGTCCTGGGGAAAGGGACCATAGCTTTCATAAGTGTCTCTGAAATGGGCAGGAGATGGGACTGGGCCAAAGCTACTCCCCTCTTACCCAGACACCAACTTCCTGTACCCCCTCCATAGCTCCCTCCTACCAGTGACATGCCCACACCAAGCTTCCTCAAGTTCTCCAGCCCCGCCCCCCCTTCCCCCGCTCTCTTCTCCTCCTCAGCTCTGTCTCCTACCCGTCCCTACCCTGGCCATCATCACGTGGCAGCCACATCAATCATTGTAAAATGCAAACCAGGCTCTCTTCATCCTTGCCTTAAACCGTCTGAGACAACTTCTTATCACACGTAGAATAAAAATCCAAACTCCTCACCAGGCCTACAATGCCGAACACGATCTGGCTCCAGCTGCCCCTGCCCTGCCTTCCACCACAACATGCCAGCCACCCTGGCCAGCTTTCCCTGCCTCAGTCACCTGACCTCCGTCCTGCCTTAGGCCTTTGCATCAGCTTTCACCTCTTATTAAAGTTCTTCTCCCTGCCCTTCACTCTACCCCACCCCAACACAGCATCAGATCTCAGCTTAAATGGCACCTCCTAGAAAGGCCTTCCCTGCCCATCCCCGCACAAAGCAGCCCCTTCCCTGGTCACTACTACATCATCTTATATTATTGCTCTTCAGAGCTCCAATTAGTATCTGATATTTTTCTCATTTGTTTCTTTGCCTGCTCATTGATGGTCTGTCTCCTCTACTACAATGTAAATTCCACTGGGGCACAGGCCTTCACCACCTGTTTGCTGCTGTCTCCCTGGAAGCTTGCACGGTGCCTGGCACACAATAGGCATTCAATGAATACTTCTTGAATGAATAGGTGAATGGCACTTCCCGTTTTTCCAGGTGAGGACGTTGAGGTTCAAAAGGGGAGATGACTTGCTCTAAGCCAGCCTAAGGAGGCAAGCCTCCGTATTAGAAACCAGGTCTCCTTGCTGGCACCGCACATTCCTGCCACCTGCAGTCCCCACCTGTGACTCACCTCCCAATCTCTCAGTTCTCAGAAAACATGGACTCCTGGTCAATCTCACCTTCCCTGTCCTCTCTGGGGCACTGGTCTAGAATCTCAGTGATGATGGTTCTTCCCAATTGGTCTTTATTGTGGTAAAATGTACATACTATAAAATTTACCATTTTAACCATTTTTAAGTGTACAGTTCGATGGCAATAAGTACATTTACACTGTTGTACTATCACCACCACCCATCTCCAGGACTCTTCATCTTGCAAAAACGAAACTTTATGTCCATTAAATAATAACTCCCCAGTCCCCAGCAGCCACCATTTTACTTTCTGTCTCTATGACTCTCACTACTTTATATAAATGGAATCATACAGTTTTTGTCCTTTTGTGTCTGGCTTAGTTCACAAAGCAGAATGTCTTCAAGAGTCATCTATGTGGTAGCATTCATCGGAATTTCCTGCCTTTTAAGTGCTGAATAATATTCTGTTATATGCATAGATAGAATATTACATTCTATTCTGTTTTGTTTGTCCATGAGTCAATTGGTGTTTGGGTTGTTTACACCTTTTGTTATTGTAAATAATGCTGCTATCTATGAACATGGAAGTGCAAAGATCCATCCAAGTTCCCACTTTCAATTCTTTGGGGTAAATGCCCAGAATTGGAATTGTTTGATCACATGGCAATCCTATTTTTAATTTTTGGAGAAACCACCACACCATTTTCCATAGTGGCTGCACCATTGTACATTTCCACCAGCAGTGCACAAGGATGTTTTTAGTTTTGTTCATTTTTTGATGGTGAGAGGGAGGGGAGCAGGAACAACTGAGGGCTGTGACCTCAAAACTCTGAGTACAGCCCAGTGAGTCATAATTCGGTCCCGCTTGCCCTCCTCTTGCCAGGTCTCCTGTCCCTGAATTCCAAGCCCACACATGTGGGGCCAAATGGTTCACCAGTTTATACACGAGGAGGTCCACAGCAGCACGGGTCCCCAGCTGGGCCCCGGGGGCACCTACCCAGGACCATTCATATTTCAGAATTTACTTTGGTTTTCTGAAATCCACAGAAAAGCTACCCACATGAAGATAAAATCATAAGAACCAGCCCACTGACCCATTAGAGCAGGGCAAATGAATCCATCATGAACACACAACCCATTGGGTCTTGGAAATGCATTGAGAGTCACCGGGCCTGCAACCTGTTGTTTACCAGTGGTGGGTGTGCATATGTGGAGTGGGGAGGAGTGACCGTTTGGAGCTTCCTCTTTCTGAGGCCAGCAATAACCCAATTCTGTGGCAACCTGAGTCAGAAATATTTGAGCTGGCAGAGCAAAGAACAAACATTTAGATTAAACATTGCCTATATCCATTGTGGAACAAAAAAAGGGTTTTGGTATTCTAGAGCAGTGGTTCTTGAACCCAGGTGCATCAGAGACTAATTGCTAAACCCACCTACCACCTTCGGAGTTTCAGACTCATCGGATCTGAGGTAGGGCTCTAGAATTTACATTTCACAAAGCTCCCAGACCATAGGTGTGTCGCTGGCCCATGGGCCACACTCTGAGTAGCAAGGTGCTAGGAGAGTCTAGAAGATCTAGGGTTCCGTTCCTGGGCATGCATCCTACCCAAGTCCCCAAGGCACAGGAGCAGAGGCAGCCAGAAGGGGAACTTAAGACCCAGCAGAGCCTCATGGGCAGAACTAGGACATAAACAACCCTTGGGTGAGCTCCAGACTGATTCAGGCTCTCAAGAAACGGTGGCTGAACCTATCCAAATACTGACAGCTTTTATTTATAAAATATTTTACAGTTTACAGAGCTTTTCACTTCTGTCTTCCTGTCCAATCTTCAAAATAGCCCTGTTATTGCCCCCATTTTAGAGACAAGGCAATAGATCAGTGAGATAAATCAGCTTGCCCAACAATCCAGTACCTGCAGCTTTCCCTGGACAGGTATCTGGGGACAAGGTTCACAGTAACAGGTGAGACATGGGGGACTCAGAGATAAACAAGAAATGGCTCCCACCCTCAGAAGACCCCCAGCCACATAAGATAGGCATGCCACATGCACAAGTTACCACCACACGAGGCAAGGTTCAATGCATGTGTGGGTATCTCTCCCACGCACAGTAAAAGGTGGTTCGCTGTTTTTACTCTACCTGTACTCCCTGTGGGATGGAGACTCCTCCGTGGTTTCAACCCCATTTACACTCTGATGACTCCCCAGACTTCTCCCAGCCTGCAAGTTGACTTAACCACCTTTATCTCGCCTCTCAATGAGGCCCCTACTGGGGCCATCATTTTCTTCATTAATTGTTCTTGGAGGAGGCATTGGCCCTGCCCAATGGCTCATGCCTGGTAGCTGGCCTTCAGCTTCCTCCCTCAGCCTCATCCACAGCACTTGTTGACTTACCAAGATCTATAACTCCTAAGTATTTTTTTTTTTAGACAGAGTCTCACTATGTCACCCTCAGTAGAGTGTGTGGTGTCACAGCTCACAGCAACTTCAAACTCTTGGGCTTAAGCAATTCTTTTACTTCAGCCTACCAAGTAGCTGGGACTACAGGCACCCGCCACAACACCCAGCTATTTTTTTGTTGTAGTTGTCGTTGTTGTTTTTAGCAGGCCTGGGCCAGGTTTGAACCTGCCAGCCCTGGTGTATGTGGCCGGTGCCCTAACCACTGAGCTTCTCAGCCACTCCTAAGTATTTCTCACATCCATCTCTTCCTCTTCAGCTCTCTCACTAGCATCCTAGATCAGCTTGGTCAAGACTTTCTTCCCAGAGTCAGCACAATAGCCTCCTACCTGGCTTCCTATTTCCCCTCACCACCCTCAAAGTCACCTTCTAAATACAAATTTAAGTCACACCCTGCTACAAATGGGTCCATGACTCTTCAGTCTTCCCATGTGTCTGTCCATCCATCCACCCAAGTATTCATTCATACCACAAATACTCACCAAGCATCTACTCCACGGAAGGCTATGTGGAAGGTGGAAGGCACTACGCTAGACACTGGCCCCTGGTGTCAAGTAGCTCTTCATCATCTGGAAGAGGGGGAAAGACAAGTGAACCCAGCTCAGAAGGAGAGCACAGGCTTCCTTCTGTGAGAGTTCATAGGAGAGGACCGGACCTAACCCAGCGGGGAAAGGCTTTATGAGCAGAGATGGTTACAATAAGACCAGGAGAAGAAGGAGGTGCTGCCTAAGCAGAGGGGAGTTTCTGCTTGTGGAAAACGTGCGCAAGAGGACGAGAATGGGCACCTTTGGGGAGCTGGTAGTACCTTGGCATGACTAGATGTAGGTATGAGGTCAGCATGGCCAGAGAGGAGACCCAAGAGGCTGTAGGAACTAACAACTAATTATAAGAGAGATTAGAAACAGCCAAGGACAAACCTGCTGCCTGGTCCTTAAGGGCTCTGAAGAATTGTTTGTTGGATGGATGGATGGATGAGTAAGAGGGAGATGAATAGATAAATGAGTGAATGAGTAGACAGGGTGGGGACAGGTGAGTGGCTGCGTGGATGGATAGGTAGATGGGTGGGAGATTTTGATGTTGGATGTTGGGACAGTGGAGATGTCCCCACATGGAAACTACATCTTGCCAGAAGTGTCCCCTCTGTGCCTCGTCTCCATAGAAACCTTGATCCTCAATAAATCAAAGAACACAGTGGATGCAAAAGTGTTCTGTAAATGGAAAAACACAGATGCGTGGAAGAATCAAGCCACATCTGTCAAGAGCCCTCTACTTGCCAGGCAGTTTTCAACACATTCATTCTCTCTTTCAACATCACCGTCCTCAGCCCTGACTTTACAGTTGAAAAAACTGAGGCTCAGAGAGATGAACCAACCTGCTCTAGACTGCACAGCTGGGATGTGGTGGGCCAGGTTTTGAACTCAGACTGGCCCACATCTTCCTTGAGGCCATGCTCTCTCTTTATCACAATAGTCCTTGAACTCAGACTGGCCCACACCTTCCTTGAGGCCATGCTCTCTTTATCACAATAGTCCCTAAACAACAACCCTTGATCCCTGAGCTCAACTAAGGTCCAGAACACACAGATGCCATTGCAAGAGTCACTAGGCTTACCATGTCTTTAACACCCATTGAGGAAAATTCACCCCAATGCACCCAGTCTGTGGGTTCTCAGGGTGGAGGGTGCTAGGGAAAAGAATTAAGAAATTCTTAATTAAGAATTAAGAAACTGAGGCAAAACTACACACAGACTGACTCAACACATAAAAGCAAATCTTTAGACAAATGCTAATCAGCATAGAGCCCTCCAAGGACTTTAATGACCAAGAGAAATTAAGACTCCAACAGGAAGGAAAGGCCCCTTTGACGTAAGCTAGGAGTCTCTTGCACGTTCTAAGTCAGAAGGTGGAGGTGCCTAAATGCTGGCTTTCAGCCTGCACATAGACAGTAATCTAATTCATCAGCCTGCTCTTCCATGTGGCATGCACAACACACACAGACGGTTACTCACAGTGCCCAGGGCTGCCCCTGGGAGCCCCAAGACCACAGAGCTGGGGGATGTCCTGTGGGTCCAGTTTCCCATCTCTTTAGCGGGCCAAACCTCTACATGCTCTAAACCAGCTTATTTTATTTCCTGAAAGTGTTTCATTTCCCTCTAAGGAGGGGCAGATATCAGGCTACATTATTCCTTAGTCCTCGTCTTTCCCCCAAATAGCAGCCTCACAGACAACAGAGTCTCATCTCTCTAACACCCTTGCAACTGTTTCAAAGTTCAGTCCCATTTGGGCTCACAAGGTCCCTGTGCATCAGGTGGGGCTGGCATTGCTAAACCATATTACAGGAGCCCAGAGAGGCTAAGCCAGTTGTTCAAGCTCACAGGGTAAGTCTGGGAGCAAGGGAGGTCTGAATCCAGAACTCCAGCATCCAGGCACCAACGTGCTGCCTTTGAGCTTTTTTGACCACAGCAAGAAACATGCTTTACATTGCGACCCTGAACACGCATACTTGCACACACACGCATGCATCTGTAAAAAGGAACAACTTCCCCCAAACAATACTTACCCTGCTACTTGCCACGTACCCTGATATTTTCTATTCTATTTTGTTTTTTTAAAATGCAGGTCATAAACTACTAAATTGATTTCTCATACACATGACCGGCAGTTTGGAAATAGCTGGATGGAGCCCCACCACCTGCGCTGCTGGGTTCTCCTGAGCCTCCGTCCTCAGCAAGGCCGTGTGGTCTCTGCAGCCAGGTAGGGGCAGGAGTCACTGTTCCGGGAATCAGGCCGAGGGTGTCCTCTGAGGGTGTCTGGCACCAGTCCTCTATGACTCCGCTGCAGCAAACCTCAAACAGCCTGGCTTCCTGCAGGAGCTGGGCAACCAGGCCCCCAGCTCTCCCTCCAGCGATTTCCCGCAGACCCAACCTCCCAGCTCTAGCTAGAAAATCCCCAGCCCGAGGCTGCCCATTCCTGCGCTGAGGCAGAATCATGTGAACTCCAATCTGGTGTCAGGCTGGGCGGTTGCTGAGGAACCGCTCGCCAGCCAGAGGCGGCAGCGGCAGCGGCAGTGGCAGTGGCAGTGGCAGCGGCAGCGGGGGAGCTGCTCCCTCCTCGCATCCTCCCTGCTTTCCAGAGTCAGCCAGCAGCCCTGGGAAGGGGGATATTAGAGCTGGAATGAAAGGCAGGGCCCTCAGAAACGGGGGAGGTGGAGGGGTGTAGGAGGAAGGGGGGGGTATGCTCATTATCTCTGTCAAGCCATCTTTGACCACCTGCAGGGTATAAGGAGAGACAGGATACTGACCCCTGGGCCACTCAGGCCCCCACCCAGAACACACCCTGGTCAGTGCTTTAGTGTGGACACTGGCAACAACAGCAGGAAAACATTAAAGGACAAACAGAAGCTGCCAACATCTGGGTCAGTGGGTCTCAACCCTGGCCATGTGCATGAGAAAATACCTGGGGAGTATATAAAAAACACCAATGCCCAGGCCCCACTCAGACTAATTAAATGGTGCTTTCTGGAAGTGAGGTGCTATATAGATGTTTTTCAAAGCTCCATGGATGGTTCTAAGTGCAGCAAGATGGGAACCACCCATGTGGTGAAGACAAGTGGGATCACGCCCTGCAGACCACAGAGCCACGGCAGTGGAGTGAAGCCTCTGAGCATTGATGTTTTAAACTGTGTGGCCCATAGCAGGGGTGTCACATGGGCTCCAGCCTCTTGGGGTCTTCTGGCTCTCAGGAGCACTTAATAAACTACCTCCCTCTTATATTCTCAGCACAGGGGGGCCGAAAGGATCCCCAGAGGTTACCTAGCTAAGAGTCCTCATTTTACAGATGGCATGGGCCATCACCGGACAGCTCAATGGTGAGAAAGCCATGACTGCTGACTTCAGCTGCTGTGCAATTTTGCTTTTGCCACCTCCCTCCAAGGTAGTCCCTTGGAAGCTGCTCACAGGCAGAACGTGGTGCCGGAGCCAGGTAGCCCCACAGACTCCATGCCTGGGGCTCACTGGGGCTGCAAGCTCCTCCTGGGAACCTGTGGGACCCACCTGCAGAGGGTCCCCTGTTGGGAAACCATGTTTGCAAGGGTCCAAGAAAAATCCACTTCAGTGCATTCTGGGGAACAAACGCTGCCATGGAGTGGGCCTTTTAAAAATTGTCTCCTGGAAAACATCAACAACAACAACAAAACAACTGTCTCCTGTGTCAGTTGCTTCTTGTAAGCCTTAAGTCATAGGCAAATGGCTCCAACTTTTAATAGTTCAACAGTTTGCATTTAGACTCTGGTGCTGTTTCTAAGTTGTAGAGGTGTGGATGGCTTCCTTGATGCCATATGTAAGGACTAGAGGGTGAGTACAGAGTTAAGTGAGCAGTGTCTACCCGCCCCCCCCAGGACACACCCTACCAGAGGGAGCACCTGTGGCCTTCTCTACTGGGCAGTCCAGCCTAATGGGACATGCACAAACAGACGGCCTATAGCATCACTGTCTGCACCTCCTGGAACCACTGACGGCACTGTGTTCCTCCCTCCCCCAGCACTTCCAGGGACCAGCAGGCTGTGCCAGGCAGCTCAGCCCCTTTGCTGGCAGCAGGTCCCACACCTCACCTGGAGCAGGGACCCTTTTTCCTTCCTGAAGCAGAATGAAGCGTGAAGCTTACTTCAGTTTTGCTCAAATTGGATGAGCCCATGTGCTCACCTGGTAAGGGAAAAAATAGCCCACGTTGTGTTCTTTGTTGTCACTGGGATCTTGTTGTTAACCTAAATAAGGACTGCAGGTAGTAGGTACATCAAACAGAGGCCCCATAATCTCCACTCACTCAACTTCTGCAAGTAAACCTACAACTAAGTGGAAGCAGTTTTGTAATAGAAACTCAGCCTCAAGAACAGCCCCAGGCCTCTCCTCTCAGGTTTTAGCCCTTCAGCCTAGAGTGGCAGAATCTTAGGAGCAGCCACTGACCAGAGGTGAAAATGCCTGAGCCCTGTGGGGTGCTCCCACCCCCTGGGGCTCCTCTCATCCTGGAAAGATAGACTGTCCCGGCCTACTCTGGATTAGGCCTGCCACTTATATTCATTTTCCCCCCACTCCCCAGCAATGGCAGGTACGAAGCACCATAGATCCCCACAGGGATGGCAGCCCCAGAATGCTGGACTGAGCTCTGGATATCCCTGTTGTGCCCCCAACAGAAGCTTCTGCTCCAGGCATCTCTAGAGGCTGCTGTGAGGACAAAAGGGTCCAAGACCCCGAGGCCTTCAAGAACCCCTAGTCTCACAGAGATATAGGCAGCCTAGCAATCAGCATAGAGAGGACTCCAAAGTCTTCCCTGAGCTGGTGGCACCATGTAAGGCCTCTAGCATGTGGCACAACAGGGACAGTGTGGGATAGAGGTTGACAGCAGAGGCTCTTAGCCAGACTATGGAGGTCAAGTCCCCATGCTGCCCCTTTATGGCTACGTGACCTTGATAATCACATGCCTTGCTGCCCAATGGACTCCTCTGCGAATCAAAGGAGATGAGGACCAGCAAGTGCCTGGCATTCAGTAGGTCCTTGAAGTGTTAGTGTGGGTGCAATAGTGATGGTGCTAGTGGTGGTGATGATAAAAATAAAGTTGATGGTGATGCGGCACCAATCCTCAGGCTAGAAAGTCCTGCCCACCATCTGATCCACCCAAGATGAGGCAGAGGCTGAGCAGGACACCGTGGTGAGACTCCATTAGGAAGCACCACCTTATTCTCCATAGGGAATTGGAGGTTATACAAATTACTCTACTGATTTGATGCTAGTCAGGGTAGAGGCCTTAGAAGTTCCCCAAGGGCTTTGACAAATATAAGAGGTGCCTATAATTAGCCATCTGCAGCTTGACTGAAGAGACTTTTAATGACATGTGTCTTGAAGGCCATCCTGGTCTTCCACTTTAGCACACAATGACATCCAAGGAGGCAATGCAAAGGTCACCTGAGCACCTGGCAATGATGCATTGTTGCAGGTTCAAAGGCGGCCAGAATTGAGTTAAGGAGGCTCTGCAGGAAGCTTCAACAACCAAGAGAAGGGACAGCAGAGAATTCAGCAAAGTGCTTGGCACCAAGGCCCTTGTGGGGTCAGAGAAGAGCTTGGAGCAACTAAGTACCAAGAGCGATCATTACCATTTCCTGAGCGTGTACTTGGAACCAGGTACTGTGCTGAGCACTTTCCAAAGGAACTAGGTACTGTGCTGAGCACCTCCCAAATTCCTTCTGGCTTTATCTTTCATTTTTTTCCAGAGACAGAGTCTCACTGCGTTGTCCAGACTGGAGTATAGTGGCTATTCACAGGTGCCATGACTGTGCACTGCAGCCTGCACTCCTGAGCTCAAGCAGTCCTCCTACTTCAGCCTCTCAAGTAGTTGGGGCTACAGGCCTGTGTCATCACCAAATAACTTGTTTTAATCCTCATGTCAACCAAATGTGGCAGGGATTCTCCTTGGTTTTTAATAAACAAGGCAAATGGCTCGGCGCCTGTGGCTCAAGCGGCTAAGGCGCCAGCCACGTACACCTAAGGTGGCAGGTTCGAATCCCCAGCCCGGGGATTCGGATACAACAATGATGGCTGTAACCAAAAAATGGCCAGGTGTTGTGGTGGGTGCCTGTAGTCCCAGCTACTTGGGAGGCTGAGGCAGGAGACTCGCTTGAGCCCAGGAGTTGGAGGTTGCTGTGAGCTGTGATGCCATGGCACTCTACCCAGGGGGATAGCTTGAGGCTCCGTCTCAAAAAAATAAATAAATAAATAAATAAACAAGGCAAATGAGGCTCAAAGGCTACAAGGAACTTTGCCCAGGATCGCACAGCCAGTAAACAGAAGAGCTCTGATTTGAACCTAGGGCCGTTTGACTCCAAAGACAGGGCTCTTGACTGTATTAGTTCCTTATTGCTACTGCAGCAAAGTGCCACAAATGGAGGGACTTGAAACAACATATATTTCTTTTCTTTTTTTTTTTCTTTCAAGATAGAGTTTCAGTATGTTGCCCTGGTAGAGTGCTGTGGCATCACAACTCATAGCAACCTCAAACTCTTGGGCTTAAACGATTCTCCTGCCTCGGCCTCCCAAGTAGCTGGGACAACAGGCACCCACAACGCCCGGCTATTTTTGTTGTTGTTGTTGTAGTTGTCATTGTTGTTTGACAGGCCTGGGTCAGGTTTGAACCCAGCAGCCCCAGTGTATGTGGCTGGCGCCCTAGCCACTGAGCTACAGGCACTGAGCCTAAATTTCTTATTTCACAGTTTGGTAGGTCACAATTCTGATGGGGTTTTACTGGGCTAAAATCAAACTGTCTGCAGGGCTGCATTCCTCCTGGCAGCTTGAGGGGGAAATCCCTTTCCCTTTCTTTGCTTTTTCCAGATTTTGGAGGCTCCCAGCATTCCTTGGCTTGTGACACCCTTCTGTTTTCAAAGCCAGCAAGGGTGGATTGAGTCCTTCTCACGCTGCATCACTCTAACCTCTGTTCCCATCCTCAAGTCTCCTCTGATCTGATTCTCCCACCTCCCACCTCCAATTTTAACTCACTTATGCCTCACGTTCCATTATTGGAATGGTAGTGCTGTGGGAGTTATTTATATCTTACTGCTCAAGGTCATCACCAAGGTCTGATTTTTCACACATGTCTACCTCTTGAGGGTACATGTTATCACATGGTGCACAGAGTTAGTCACTGCTGCAGAAAGTCATGCAAAACATTCAATAATTTCAACCTCAGGCATAAATGGGTTAACGACCCTTGTGATAACACTGGATAATCTCCTTACTTTAAGGTCAGCTGATCAGCAGCCTTGATTCCACCTGCTGCCTTAATCCCCCTTTGGCACATAAGGATACACAGTCACAAATTATAGAGATTAGGAATTGGGCATCTTTCAGGAGGGGATTATTCTGCCTCCCACACCCATCCTGCTATACTTGAACTCTAAACAGCAGCACTTCCCAAGTGTCAGTGTGCACAGGAATCTCGTCAAAGTGCAGCTGCATCCGGTTCGGCAGCTCTGCAGTGGGGCCAGTTTCTGCAGGTCTAACAAGGGCCCAGGTCCATGAGCCGAGGCCTGTTTATCTCTTTTGTGTTACAGCAATTAGTATGGTGTTATACAAGTGTTTGGACAAAAGACATACTTGATACCCGAAAGAAGGGGGTGTGGGGAGGATGAAGAAAAGGCAGAAAGGCAGGAGGAAGGAAAGATAATCTGGACAATGCCCCCCTACGTCAAAGGAGAGAGAAAAAGCAGTAAACCAAAGCCACAAGAACCAACCAGTGATGAGCTGTGAGGGCAGGTGAGGTGGAGTCTCTGGGTAGGGGTGGGCTTCGAGCTGGGCCCTAGGTTGGAGGTCAGGCAGCCAAAGCACGCAGTGAGAGAGGAGGTCCCTGTATGTTCTTGGCACACCCTGTGCTATGAGGCCCAACTTGTGGCTAACCCTCTTCCCAGTCTCTGTTCCCCATCCCAAATGTCCCTTGTCCACAACCCTCATACTTTTCTCCCCTTCCTTAAGGCAGTTTTTCTCATGTTTCTCAGGTGAGCCTTGGGACACCACAGCAATCTGTTAAATGCAGATTCCCAGGCCCTGCCCTGGACTCACTGCATAGGAGACACTTAGGAATGAGATCCAAAAGGCAGCATTTTCCGGTAATTCTCCTGGGCACACACCAAAGCTGGAGAATGACTGTTTTAAGGTTATGCCAGATATCGCTTCCTTCACACCAAAGGTATCTCTCTCCAACATGCTCCCACAGCATTAACTTGAACTTGATCCTGCTTTGGGGCCTTTTCATCTTCCCTGGCCTCACTTGGTCTTAAGGTGAAGCCAGGAGATAAATATA
>NW_003852415.1:17209066-17213522 GCF_000181295.1 Otolemur garnettii
TTTTTTTTTTTGTTGTTGTTGTTGTTGTTGTTGCAGTTTTTGGCTGGGGCTGGGTTTGAACCCGCCACCTCTGGCATATGGGCACTGCCCCAAGGCCAGGGTATATTATCACTGTGCTGCAAGAGAGCTGGGACTAGGGCTTCTCTTATGGAAAGAAAGTGGCTGGTGAGTTCCAAACAGAGAATGGGTGCTGAGCAAGGAAGCACAGGGGGTCCCTGAGCTTTCTGTAAGGCACTGTGCTTTCCATAGGCTGCTTTGATCATTATCACAGCAATCTGTGGAGTAAACATTAATTTTATCCCAGCTTCACCCCTGAAGAGAACTTAGCATTGTCCAAGACCACAGTCACAGTTAGCAAGGGAAGCACTGGGCTTCAAGTCAAGGTCTGATTTGCTGTATTTTAATAATTGCCAGTGTAATCCAAGTGAATCTGTATGACTTCTTAATGCCTATCACCCCCTTTCGTCAGAAAGCTATGTTGGGAAGGAAGAGCTGGGTCTGTTTTGTTCTCCCCTGGGGAAAATAAACACCAAAAAACATGTCAAATATTCAAATAAATAAATGAATCTAAATTCCCTTTCTTTCTGCAGCTGCCTGGAAGACCCACATGGCTGAAACTGAAGTGAGAAACTAACCACCTGGGGAGACAGTCAGGCAACAGGAAGAGGGTTCTCAGGACTCTGGGAGTGTGCAGTTGGCTGAGGGTAGGGACAAAGTTACAAAGGAAGCTTGATGTTGAGAGGGAGACTTCTAGCCAGCAGAGTCTGTGGTCTGAGAGAACCTGCAGTCTGAGCTGCTGGGACATCCTTCCTGTTTGAGGCCCACAGCACAGACTGCAGGCCTGGAGGTTGCCATGGCAACCCCCCGGGCCTGCCACCCCCATCTGCCTCCACAGTGCTCCAACCTATCAATTAATAGCCTAATAATGTATGACAACAGTCACTCCAAATACCCAGGCAGCAGACCTCTTGAAAAACAAACAGACATCTCCAGGGAATTGAGATCTGCTGAGATGCTCATTACACTGAACTCCAGGCCACCTGCTAAAATCTATTTTCCTAAATCTAAATTGCTCTCTGTGGCTTCTTTCTGTCTTGTTTTAAAGGCATGGGTTGACAGAGCTGAAATCTCATAGGTTCTAAGAAAAAGATGCTAGTTAGGCTACCAGCAGCACCAGGCTGCTTCCTTAGTCCTGAATCAGGCCCAAGGACACAGACTCTGATCAAAACAGACTGTGCTTGTCATGGAAACCTGTGTCTCTGCTGGTCCTCTCCAGGGAGAAACACTTCATGCTTTGCAAAAAATTAATTGACATCACCATGGCATCCAGGGAAGAAAAGTATAAGAAAGCAAAAGAGAAGATTTCCAAATTGTGATGTATCTAAGATGGTTGCAAACTGATAGTCTTCTCATTGAGAGGTAGGGGTCTAAGACCTCTTCCTTTGAGTCTAGGTAGACTCTATGACTACCTAACCAATAAAATACCATGGAAGCAACACTGTCCAGGGCTGAAGAGACTTGGCAGTTCTCATTTCCCATTTCTTAAGATAGTTGTTCTTGAAACCTATGTGCCATACTGTGAGGAAGCTCAAGCAGCGTTGTAGGAAGGCCCACTGTAGGAGGAACCAAGACCTTGGCTAACAGCCCTTGCTGAGCCCCTAATTGACAGCCAGGGTCAACTTGCCTGCCATATACAAGTATGTGATCTTGGAAGAGGATCCTCCAGCTCCAACTGGGCCATCTTGACTGATGCTGTGAAGAGCAGGGGTAAGCCATCCCCACTAAGCTCTGCCCAAATTACAGATTTGTGAGCAAAATAAATTAGTGTTATTTTAAACTAATATCTTTTAATGTGGTTTGTTACACAGGAACAGATAACTAGAACATAATTATGATTCCCCCCAAATCACTTTAGAGCCTTTCATGTGTTGGGCTCATATACAATGTAATGGATTCATATACAGTGCAATTTAAAACTACACACAAACTTTATAGCCACCCTGTATATGATTATTTGATTTCAATTTTCATAACAATTCTGTGAGGCAGGCAATATTACTTCCACTTTCCCAGTGAGATACTAAGGCTCAGAAAGTTAAAACATCTTGTTTGACCAGTCAGCTAGGAAGAATGATACAGGAATTCTGACATTCCTGTTCACTCCTCCCCCACACCATCATCATCCTCACTGCTGCTGACACTGAGTGCACAATCCTTCGAGAGTCCTCCATCAGCCAGGCACTCTGTAAGGCACACCCCCTTGAACACCACCAACCCATGGGTGTCTCCACACTTGTAGTTGTTGCCTTGAACCTGTTTTCCATTCTTTGTTTCCTATTAGGTGAGTCTTCTCTCCTTACAGGGTGCACTTGGCCCCAGAGTGCAACATGACAGTAATGACAAGAGTACTCAGAGCCAGCATGTAGGGGGTACTGCACTGCTTTCGGGGGAAGAGCTTTACTTACACGATCTTGTAACCACCCTGGGAAGAAAGCTCTATTATTATGTCCATTTAACAGAAGAAACGGAGGCTTAAAAAGAGGTGATTTGCCCGAGGCAATAGTTCTAAAACAGGTTAAAGCTGGGATGTGGACTCCTCGGCCATCTGGTTCTGGGACTGGGCTCTCAAGTGAAATTACTCCTCGCCACACAGGCTCTAGCATCTATTGTCCAGCCCCACTTCCACTGTTAAGCTTGGGAATTCTCTCTCCCTCTTTTGGAAGCTTACCTGTGGGGGGTGGGGTAGGGTGAGGGCAGATATCTTCTCAGATTTGGGTAGTTTCAAACCATTCTCACATCTTTTTCCTCCTCTTACCCCTCTGTGAGATGGCTAATATTCCTTATCTTGGTTTTACAGACGCCCAGTCACAGCAAGCACCCTGCCCCAAGCCACACAGCCTCCAGGGCAGGCTCTCTCCTCTGCCAGCCGCTAAATCTCAGAGCCTTCTGCTGCCCGTGCCGTCTCGCCACTGCCACCGCAGTCACTGTTCTCCAGCTGGTAGACTAGCATTGTTTCATAACGCTGCTGTCTCCCTTGGACCATTTGACTGCCAGAGTGAGGGGTCTACAGCCAGTGACCCCACCCACCTCCCCCGGCGGCAGAGGAGCCTGTCTGGGTCTCAGTCCCTGGGCATGACAGAACTCTCAGTCGCCAAGGGGTGGGGGCGCAGATTGGAGAAGAGGAAAGCAAACACCCAAACGGAATCTTTGGATCGCCTGTGCCGCCGAGCTCCGGGAAGTGAAGGGTTAGCTCTAGTCTTACACCTTTTTGGGTATGGGAGTAATTATCAGGTGGCTACCGAGCCCAGCCCAGGGGGTGGCTGCTAAACCGGGCGGCGACCACAGGCAGAGACAGCCTAGCCGGGAGAGAGAGGGGGACGCGCCAGCGCTCGCGAACAGCCACTGGGCGGTCCCGGCCGCGCCGGTGGGGACGTGCGGTGTTAGCCGCGGTGGCGCGCACGAACTCCCGTTCCCGTTCCCGCTCCCGCTCCGGCACTTGCCTCCTCTCCCGGAGCGCGCGCCCGCGGAGCCGCGACGGGAAGGCGCAGAGCTGGCTGCCAGAGCCCGGCTGCCGCACGCGGTTTCCGCAGCCTCGCGTGCGTAGGACCCATTAACCGTGGCAAGAGGAAGGGGCATGGCCTACGCGGGACACGTACCTGCGGGCCCCGCTTTGGGGTGCCAACCGCGTGGCCCTGAGTGGTATCCGCGCCCCCCTCTGTTCCAGTGCACCTGGATTTTGGGGGTGGCCTGGGGACATCCGCGGTGCTCTTCCAACTCCGAAACTCAGGGCCACGTTGTTCCCTAATTTCCCATCCACCCCGTCGGACACACCCAGCCCTGCCCGTTCACTGACCACAGGCGCCTCCCAGGAAGGGCCTCGGTGGCTAAGTGGAGCCCACGCACTTGTCCTGGAGGTACTGCACCCTTCCCCCATCCCTCCCTCATCTTGTCCTGGGGACGGGCGCTGGAGCATTGTCAGGGCTCATAGTGGGCCTGCCTATAAAAGGACAAGGCTCCTTCTTCCTCCACATCCACTCCTAGGGGCCCTGACTATCTGCAGCCTCTCTCCACAACCTCAAATTGAGAACCTGGGAGAAGCGTCCATGAGTGGCCTTTCTGTTCTTTTCAGGGCCAGTGTCCCATCAGGTCAGTAGCTAATGAGTAAATACAGTGTGGTGTTACGGCTCTGGGCCTCCCTCCACCTGCCTAGAGCTCAGCAGGGCTAGCCCAGTCTGGGGCTGTGGCTTAGGTTTGCCTCCTGGGTCAGAGAAAATCCTACTGATTTTACTAAGAATTCAGTAAAGGGCTTGGCGCCTGTGGTTCAAGCGGCTAAGGCGCCAGCCACATACACCTAAGGTGGCGGATTCGAATCCCCAGCCCGGGCCCGCCAAACAACAATGATGGCTGCAACCAAAAAATGGCCAGGCGTTGTGGCGGGCCCCTGTAGTCCCAGCTA
>NW_003852415.1:17213828-17221608 GCF_000181295.1 Otolemur garnettii
ACTCGCTTGAGCCCAGGAGTTGGAGGTTGCTGTGAGCGTGATGCCAGGGCACTTTACCCAGGGGGAAAGCTTGAGGCTCCATATCAAAAAAAAAAAAAAAAAAAGGAGGCCTTAGTGCCCTCCACCCCAGCATGCTCCCAATTAATAGCAGTAACAGTAGCCACACCCAGCATTTACTGTGCAGGAGCTGTTCTAAACACTTAGTGCATTGATTCATTTGATCCTCAGGGCTCTATGAGGATCTATTATTCCCCTTTTGTGTGTTGGAGAATGAGGTGCAGAAAGGTCAAATAACTTGCCCAAGGCCACATAGGTAGTAAATAGGCTCCTTCTGCATCCTGTTCCAACCACGCTTAGCTGTTTCCTCAGCTCCTTCTGCTCTTTCCCACCTGCACACCTTGTCTCTTGAGGCCTCTTCACTCCAAAGAGCTCCTGTCTCCCATGTCCTGAACTTCTGCCCTAGCTGTAGGAAACCAGAGTCACTTCCCCTACCAGAGTCACCTCCTCTATGGAGCCTTCTTGGTTGCTCCAGACAATGTGTGCCATACTCCCTCTCTGCTCCCTTGGCGCCCTTCCCAGTGTTCTTTACCTGCCCACTGGGGTTGTTGGCACACAGTTGTCTCTCTCTACATGGCCATTGTTCTCAGCCCAGTGCCCTGCTCAGAGCAGGGTGCGCCATTCCTGTTTGTGAAATGAATGTCTGGAACTGTCACTGCAGGAGTCTGCAGAAACTTGGGCTGTTGGTCGTGAGGACAGATGGCTGGGGGGTTAGGAATGGAGGCCAGTTGGACTTGCAGGCAGGGGAGATAGAAAGAAAGACCAGCTATCTCACCCTCTGCAAGCCTCTCTGAGTGACTTGGCCTCTAGATGAGTCTCTGGAAGGAAATGGACAGCGGGTAAGAGGACAGAAGGTACCCTGGCAGGAGGTTGAGGGGGTAGAAGACTTTGTTTTTGCTGGACAGCAGCCCAGCATCCTCCCAGAAGGCTCTTTCAGAGACTAGATCAGCCTCCTCAGCTGGTCCTCATTTTAAAATCCCTCCTTCATGCAGTCTTCACAAATGAAGTTTTCTGGATTAAGTATTCATGCTGTAAAAATGTACTTCTTCTAAAAATTGCCAAACTAAATGTAGTTGTTAAGAGTTTGGCTTTGGGGTGGCACCTGTAACTCAAGCGGCTAAGGCGCCAGCCACATACACCAGAGCTGGCAGGTTCAAATTCAGCCTGGGCCTGTCAAACAATGACAGTTACAACCAAAAAATAGCCAGGCACCTGTAGTCCCAGCTACTTGGGAGGCTGAGGCAAGAGAATCGCGTTAGCCCAGAAATTAGAGGTTGCTGTGAGCTGTGACACCACAGTATTCTACCCAGGGTGATAGCCTGGGGCTCTGACTCCAAAAAAAAAAAGAGTTTGGCTTTGAAGTCCACAGTTGTGGAGTATGAATCCCAGCTCTGGTACCTCAGACAAGTCTCTTAATCTCTCTATGCCCATTTATTTGTCTGTGACATGAGGACACTACTTTGAAAGGGGGGAGAGATAATGACATTAGTTAAAACAAATAAACCCCTTAGTTCAATGGCCAGCACATGTTAGGGTTCAATAGGTAATTGGCTGTTATCATTATTGTTGTACATTCCAAATGCCCTCTTATCTACAGCTCTTATCTTTTTTTTAAATTTTTTTTGAGACATAGTCTCACTAGGTAGGCCTGGGTAGAGTGCCATGGTGTCACTCCTGGGCTTCAGCGATTCTCTTGCCTCAGCCTCCCAAATAGCTGGGACTACAGGTGCCCGCCACAATGCCCAGCTATTTTTTGTTGTTGTTGAGGTTGTCATCGTTGTTTAGCTGGCCCGGGGTGAGTTTGAACCCACCAGCCTTGGTGTATGTGGCTGGCGCCGTAACCACTGTGCTACGGGCAGCAAGCCAGCTCTTATCTTTTGAATGCGTATGTCTTCAGTGTTGATGCATGATCTTTCATCCCAACAAGTAGTTTTATTCTCTCCGTTTCACAGATCAAGAAACTAAGGTTCTCGGCTCGGCGCCTATAGCTCAACCGGCTAAGGCGCCAGCCACGTACACCTAAGCTGGCAGGTTCGAATCCAGCCTGTCCCGCCAAACAATGACGGCTGCAACCAAAAAATAGCCGGGCGTTGTCGCGGGCAGGCCCTTGTAGTCCCAGCTACTTGGGAGGCGGAGGCAGGAGACTCGCTTGAGCCCAGGAGTTGGAGGTTGCTGTGAGCTGTAATGCCACGACACTCTACCCAGGGGGACAGCTTGAGGCTCTGTCTCAAAAAAATAAATAAATAAATAAAAGAAACTAGGGTTCTGTGAATTGCCCAACCCATTCAATTCCCAATTGACTGAGGCAGCATTTGAATGGAGTTCTGACTCTGAATCTATTTCTTCCAATGATTATGTCCTCTTCATCTAGAAAAGAAGTGGTTTTTTTTTTTTTTTCAAGACCGTCTCACTCTGTTGCCCTGGGTAAAGTGCCATGGCATGACAATCCTGCAACCTCAGACTCCTGGGCTCAAGTAATTCTTTTTCCTCAAGCTCCCTGGTAGCTAGGACTACAGGCATCCACAATGCCTGGTTAGTATTATCGGTTTTTAGCAGAGACAGGGGTCTTGCTCAGGTTGGCTTCAAACTCCTGAGCTCAGGCAGTCCACCCACCTCAGCCTCCCCAGAGTGCTAGGATTACAGGTATGAGCCATTGCACCCAGCCAGAAGTGGAATGTTTTAAAGCTTGTTAGTTGCTGGATCCAGGATTGTAACCTTCAGGAACACAGAGCATGTCTTATGGTAAATTTAGCATAGAGTAAATGCTGTCAGGGCTACCACATTGCACAATCCCAGGGGGCTTATGCGTGCTGCAAACCATCAGTTGGTGGCCCCTGGAGTGGGCATAGTGTGGCCATACTTGCTGGGCCTGTCTCCCACCTTATTTTTCTGTCCCACAGTCTGTGGTGCTCAGACCTATCTAGTACTTTTCACAGTCCGAACACTGTTCAATTAGAACATGCTCCCTGCTGATTGATGCTTAACTTTTTAGAGACAGACACTGTAGCTCTTATTCCAGTTACTTAAAGATCTGGGAGCGGTTGATGGAATACCGATTTGGCATTTTTGGCCGTGCTCTCCTTAAGAAAATGCCAGATTTGGAGAAGCATAGAATTTTATCAGACTGCCTGCAAAGTCATCTTTTGGCTGGACTTTGCTGTGTTTTTTTGGTGTCAAGATGTCCAGTCCTTGGCAGGAATGGCAGAATTTGTTGTTTTGTAAATAGAACCTGGTCTTATCAACAACAAGCAGCTCACTAAAGCAAAATGCAGCGTATGTTGCCCTCCTGAGCCTAGAGAATAGTTAATTATGGTCTGTGCTCTTGGAATGCTGATTTGAAATGCCGCACTATTAACTGTCTTTTTTTGCCCACAGAAATTATCTCTCACATTGGGCTGGGCTCCCGAGACAAGGTCAGAAATTCTGTACTCCCAGTGCAAGGGACATTTACATCCATTTTTTCCTTTCTACTCTCTTGTGGGTTGTCTTGGCAGTCTTTATGCAGAGGCCGAGGACAATTCATTGTATTTTCCCAGTCTCAAACCCAGGGTGGCATATTGCAGGTAGTCCAGAAAATAGCAGCCGAAGGAATGTGTGAAAATGTGTGCTGTACACTTTTTATTTGCCCACCCAGATCCAGTCTCCACACCTCTACTCTGAGGATTATACCACATGCTCCCTGCCCTCTGGCTTTTGCCAGGTTTGATCAGGGAGAATCACTAATCAGAGATCAGAGAATAGGAGGAGAGCGGCCACTGGTGGTCTATATATCCTTTTCCAGGGTCACTGCAGGTCGTCTGCCTCCCTCGGGTGAAGGCATCAGCTCGGGCCAGAGTTGCTCTGCTGCACGTCTCTCCCCTTCCTCCTGCAGGCTTAGGGACAGTAACGGATCCCCAGGTCTGCCAGTGCCAGGGTGGTGCACCATCCCTGTCCATTCCCTTAGCCTGTCCACACCTTTGTATGGATTATACGCCTAAAAGTGTCATCTGCTTCCCGCCGAGACTCCAACGGATACAGAAGCGTGTGCAGATGTGTCTCATTGCAAACTAACATTAATGGAAGAATGTGTGGATATTTGGGAATGTGCACGGATGATTACTGTCTGTCCAGTTTATCCTTCCAATTAACACAGCTGGCCAGCCTCCGAGGCAATCTCTCTTTATCCCCCCAAACAACAGAACAAGTCTGCATTTTCTCTCTTGACTCCAGTTCTAGCCCCTCTCTGTCCCTGTGCAGCCCTAGGCCTCGTGTGCTGATGTCCTTTGTGCTATCCATTGTCACTGTCACCATCAACATGAGCTCAGGCAGAGCACCCAGCTGCTGGTTCAGGAGGACAACTTTCCCTCTGAGAAACATTTGCCACCACTGAGTCAGGTACCTTTCAGAACAGTTTAAGGGAGAAAGAGGGTGGCTTTTCTGAGAATTATTGTTTCTGGCAACAACCACACTCTAGCAGGGCCAGACCTGAGCTGATTAATCAGAGGAGTTGAACACCGCACACTTGTTTCTGCTCCCACTCAGACAGTCGCAGGGCTCGCAGACCATGACTAATGGGGATACCCGAAGACAGGAAATCCTGAACCCGAAGGGGAGTCAGCTCAAGTCCCAGTGAAGTGAGAGCACACACTGGGTGAGGAGGGAAGCCGCGTTCCTGGTGGGACTTTGTTCCCTGGGAGGAAGCCTTTAGGCTGGGTTTTCTCAGGCCAGGGGCAGTTTGGCAGAGGGAGGAATGTGGGGGACTTTAGCACGAGAACTCCTGGGTTTGAATCCTAAACCTGTCGCTTTCTGGCTGTTGAGAGCTCTGGCAAGTTATGCAGCCTCCCTGCAGTTTAGTGTTTTTTTCTTTAAAATGAGGTTAATAGTGAAATGTGGTAGAATATATAATGGTGCTCTCAAGAAATCTGGTTGTGGCCATGCATAGTGGTTCCTGCCTGTAATCCTAGCAATCTGGGAAGCCACAGTGGGTAGACTGCTTGAGCTCAAGAGTGTGAGACCAACCTGAGCAAGAGAAAGACCCCATCTCTACTAAAAATAGAAAAATTAGCTGGGTGTTGTGGGGGGCACTTGTAGCCCCAGTACTTGGGACGCTGATGCATGAGGATCGCTTGAGCCTAGGAGTTTGAGGTTGCTATGATCTATAACACCATGGCACTCAACCCCAGTGTGACAGAGTGAGACTCTGTTCCAAAGGAAAAAAAAAAAAGAAAGAAAAGAAGAAAGAAATCTGGTTGACTCAGAAACCAGGAGCCCAGCATAGTGAGTCTAAAAAAACAGGTTTTGTTAGGGAGGCACAAAAGGGGCTTTGCAGATGGGCTGTTCAACCATCTGTTCTCTACTTATGGACAATGTGGAGAATGGATCCAATCCAGCTCCTCCATCTACTGGCTGTGTGACCTTTAAGTAAGTTAAATGACCTCTCTGTTCCCTTAGTTTCCTTATCTGTGAAATAGGGTAGGAGGTAACAGTACCTCTTGAGATGTTGTAGTAAATGAGTTAGTAGGTATATTACACCTGCCCCTAGCGAGGGCTCCATAAATGTTAAGCCATACCCTCTTCACCTGCTACCTATAGTAGGCTTATGTGTTCTACTCCAGTTCAAGTGTCAGGGAGCTGGGTAAATAGTGATTGATTTGCTTTGATTTGCCTCCTATAGGACTTACATTCCCTGGGTGTATGGATGCTGGGGGAGGACAGGGGTGAATTTGAGTGGTATTGGCACACAGGAACTTTTCCAGGTTTAACTGCCTGGAGCCACTAAAAAAGAATCATTGCAATACTCCCTCCCCACCCTCCTGGATAATGGATTAGGTGCCTATACTGGAGTTTGGGTGGTAGGATGGTGAGAAAGGGCTGAGATGAGAGAGGACTAGCCAAGAATCTATAACCTAGATAGGGGCTTAACCTAGAACATTCTCTCCCTGAGCTGGTCTTTGGACCTTGCTTGGTCTGCTCCCATGCTGTCAGTGCCTGTCTTGGGAGCAATAATGGTGCCCAAGAAAAAGTGTAGCCTACATGCCAGGAAGGTGCAACCTGCAGCCAGATTGTCTGGGTTCAAATCCCAGCTCTTCCTCTTGTGAAGTTATTTAACCTGTCCTCATCTGACAATGAAAATTATCACATTGGCATCACATTATTCTTCACTGTTATATAATGTGCTTGGGCCAGTAAATATCAAGTATTAGTAGCATACACATTATACTTCAAGTATAGTATCACATTATACTTCACTGTTGTATAATGTGCTTGGGACAGTAAATATCAAGTATTAGTAGCATACAAGGGCAGCTATTCTGGGAGGGAGAACAGTGGCCCCCAAAGATGTCCACATCCCAATCCCTGGAACCTGTAAATATGTTACCTTGAACAGCAAAAGGGACTTGCAAATGTGGTTAAGTTATGGATTTTGAATTGTAATCACAAGGATGGATGAGGGAGGCAGGCAGAAGAAGAATTTCAGCGTCATGCAGAGGGTGAAAGACTCCCCCAGGCATTGCCAGCTTTGCAGATGGGAGGGGGCCAAGAGCCAGGAAATGCTGGCAGCCTCTGAAGCCCCCAAAGGCAACAAAATGGAGTTTCCTTGGCGCCTCCACAAAGGACTTCCACCCTCCTAACACCTTGATTCTATCCCCATGAGACCCATTTCTGACCTTTAGAATTTCAAAACAATATATTTGTTCCATTTTAAGATGCTAAGTTTGTGGTAATTTGTTCTACAGCAACAGGAAACTAAAACAGCGTCTGAGACCCAGCACAGCTGCCGCTGCGAAGGATGAACCACAGTGAGTCACTCCATAGTGTTCCTTGAGGACCTGTGGTTTTTCGTGTCCCCCTCTGGAGGTGTGGGGGACATACCAGACTGTGACACTGAATGTGCCCCAAGTATGGGCATTGCCAGCAATGGAATATTCAGAGGCTAGAGAGCTCAGCATGGGTCAGTTGGTTAAAACAGGGCTCCTGGAGAGGCGGGATCCTCAGCAGGGCCCTGAAGGATAGAGGGTGTGGGGTTTGGGTGAGAGGAAGGAGAAGGAAAGAAAGGCTTCGCTATCTCAAAAAAAAGAAAAGAAAGAAAAAAGAAAGGCTTCGCTGGTAGGGGGCCAGCAGGACCAAAGTCAGAGAAGCTCACTCAGTTATTCCTGCGTTATTCATTCACCTGCTCACTCAACACCTGTGCTCTAGGCCCTCTTGTGGGTAAGGGTTCCTGGATAGTGAGGTAAGCACGACAGACCTACTGGTTGTTCTTAGGAAGTTTATATTCTGGCTGGACAACAATACACCATGCCAAATGTTATAGCAGAAGTATAGCTTTTTAAAGGGGCATATCAGAGTGGGCTTCCTGGAAGAAGTGACCTTTGTTTTTTAGCCTTTTTTATCTCACAGCACACTTGAATCTATAGTTAAACTTCCACAACTTAAATTATGTTGATCAAAAAAAAAGCTTTTTTTTTTTAAAAAAAAGAATATACTTAATGTGCTTTGAGCTTCTTTCAAAAATAATTTATTTAATGATCTTTAAAAATTTTGGAGGCACACCCAAGATCCTGTCATGGCACGCCAGTGTGTGATGGTACTCCGGTTGAAAATCACTGTTGTGAGGCTCGGCGCCTGTGGCTCAACCGGCTAAGGCGCCAGCCACGTACACCTGAGGTGGCGGGTTCGAATCCCCAGCCCGGACCCGCCAAACAACAAAGACGGCTGCAACCAAAAAATAGCCGGGCGTTGTGGC
>NW_003852415.1:17221952-17225742 GCF_000181295.1 Otolemur garnettii
CTGGAGTGACTCCGCTGCACTCTACCGAGGGCGAAAAAGTGAGACTCTGTCTCTACAAAAAAAAAAAAAAAAAGAAAGAAAATCACTGTTGTATGTGGTGCTGACTGAAGGAATTCAGTGATTATTTTTGTTATTCCCTGTTCAATCCCTTCTTGATTGGTCTTATTACATTAAGGAGAAAGTCTCAGTTGGATGCTAGTATGTCTGTAAGGCCACTCTGATTCTTGCTAGTCTCCTTTTGTAACCTAGAGAGCCAGCCTCAAGTGTGTTCTGCAGGCAACGGGTGCTGGTAACAGTTCAACAATACTGCTGGGCTTGCCTTGCTTTTATTTCTTAATTTCTTTCTGTGGCAGGGGTTACTGATTTTCCATTTCTAGGAGTAGAATACAATTTCCTCTTAAAAATATGGCTGGAGTGATAACTCACTCCTGTAATCATGGCACTTAGGGAGGCTGATGTGGGAGGATTGCCTGAGAATTTGAGGCTGCAGTGAACTATGAAGCCACCACTGCACTCTAGCCTGGGCAACAGAATGAGACCCTTTCTCAATCAATCAATTATCAATCAATAAAATGAATTTGTGCAATAGAACCAAGAATGGGGTTTTCCCTCTTGCCTTGGAATTGACCACTCTAGTCCAGATGAAGATAAAGAGGTGTTAAGTCCTCCTCAGTGGTGGGATCTGATGTCTCCTTCAGGACCTCACCAATCCCAGCCACCCCCTGCCCGGATGGTTCTGGGGAGGGGACATGGGGACTGGGCAAGGTAGAGCAGCTGAGAGGCTGTGAATCACTGGGAGCTGGATTGGGGCTTCTTTTGATGGTGATGGTGGGTTCCTAATTTCTTTGTCCTCAGTCAGGAGACCCCAGAGTCAATCTGAGGTAGCAGAATTTGTACTCCAGGGGCTTAGAGAGAGCTGAACTTTGCCCAGGAAGTCCTGGAGGAGCACAGGAGGGAATCTGAAAGTAGTGATGGTAAGACATAAGCTCCAAGTTTCCCTTTCCTGAATAGAGGTTCTGCAATAATCCCGTTTCCAAAGTAAAATATTCAAAGCCAGTATGCATATAATAGAAATGGAACTTGAGTGGCTAAGATTTTTGAAACTCTGACTTAGAAGGGAAAACCAGGATAAACAGAGCAAAGACAAGAGCTGTGATTGGAGGATAACAGGCAGAGGGGGGCCAGGGCTGTGGAATCTTGATCCATGGTGGTGTGGTGGAGCAGTCAGGGAAGCCTTCCTGGAAGAGGTGATTCAAAAACTGATGCCTTCATGGAGACTAAGAGGGGGGCCTGGGACTCCTCCCAGTGACTGGTGTCTATGGTTTTGTGGATACAGCTGGGGCTCTTGGAATGTTGATAGTGGGAGCTCAGGGATTTCTCATTGGTCCAGGGATGTACTGCTGGGTGCCAGGTGCCTTAGTTTCATTCTGATCATCTTGGGCAGGAAGGAGAAGCAGTGCAGACCTCTCACTGGTTAATCCTCCTGTTAGTAGTATGGGCAGAGACCAGCTCTTTCCTCCTCAGGCCATAGCCCAGCAGGGGGCCCTTTTGATGAATGAATGAATAAATGAACGAAGGAAGGAAGGAATGGAGGGATAAACTGAGACAGTTAAAATAATGCGTGAGGTGCCCCTCCCTCCTCCGCCTGGGCCAGGGATGCCACTGAGCCCATGAGGTCCTTGCACTCCTTCCCCAGTGCTCTTCCCTGGGCCAGAGCTGCAGCTATGCAGGATTGAGGCATGTCCCCAGGGGCAGCTGGACAGTGTTGGACTTTGGAGATCTGCCTCCCATCCCAGGAATTCTGGGCAAAGGATCCCCTATGGCCTTCTGTCTTCCCAAATGCCACTCTATGGCATATCCTCTGGGTGGCAGGCCCTGAGCCCCAAGAGCCGAATGAATTTATGTCCTAGAACGACATGCACATACCTCTTCACAGGCCTTTATTCCAGGAACTGGATTTGGAATTTTTGCCTCAGGAACTGTTAGGGAGCTGGCTTTGCTGAAGGTCAGTGGTCCCTGTGCTGCGGTCCCCGTCCTTGTGTGCACTCACCTTCTGGGTCCTGGGGAGCAGGAGGAGCAGCTGCTGCTTCGCTGAGTCCTGCTGGTGGCAGCGAGGGAGCTGCTGCCTGGGAGGTGGCGACACCTTGGCTGTCCACAGAGCTGCGAGGGACACACAAGGGTGCAGGCCAGTGCTGCCCCACCCCCAAAAGACCTGGGGAGGGTGCAGCTTCCAGAATGGCTCTTAAGGGCCGTTGCCTTCCTATGGGGAGTTCAGAGAGGCCCAGAGGTTCCTTGCCCTGTGCCCCATGGGCAGGGCTGGCTGAATCCCTTCCCAGTTTATCTCTGGTCTCTTTGGGAGAGGGGAAATGGGGAATAGGTGTCTGGTTTCGCCACTGCCCACTCTCAGACATGACACCATGACACTAATCTCAATCTCAAGTGGGCCCCAAAGCTGGATCTTGGGAAGGGGATATTTCTGAGCGCTGACACTGCCAGGTGGAGACCATTACCCCACCTCACAGGTGCAGGAGTGATGGGCTTGCCTTCAGCCCTGGAGGCTGTCAAGACTTCCCAGGAGGACTCTGCTCTGCTCCCTACTCTTCTATCCTGGCGGGGGTGGTGGGGGGTGGGTGGGGGGGTAGGAAGGAGCGAGGGAAGCCAGTTTTCCAACTCCAGACACACCCCATGTGCCCTATGTGGGCAGAAAGCCATGGCTCTCAAATCCTGGCTCTTAGGGGGCTAAGTTTGGGGGCCACCTGCTGGGCCTGCCACACCAGGCCCTTTGAGAACGGGGTACCTTTGTCCAGCCCACCTATCGTGTTGCCCCTCTCTCTTAGGCCACTCCTGGGGCCGGGAGGGCAGAAATAAGAGGGAAACCACTAAGGAAACCGCCAGCTGCTCACACGTCTACACCTACAGCATGGGTTGGGATGCTCAGCTCTGAGCAGCTCCTAACTCCTCTCCACTCTCTCCTCCTTTGGCCCCATCTTCTCAATTGTTCTGTCCCTTCTTCTTTGGCCTGGCCCCCAGCTGTGGTGCTCTCAGTGGCATGCTGGAGCCTGGCCTGTACTGGCTTGTGAAAACAGACCCGGTGAATTCCCAGGAATTTTGCAAGCCACTTACTCAGCACAGCTGTCGTTAAAAATTAACTTATGTAAACCTACAATTAAATAACTTGTATTAAAAACAAAGTTCCTAAGTACTCAAAACTCACTGCTTCCTGATTATCATCTATTACCTACACTTTCAGTTTATTTACACCTGTTGTATCTGCAGTGGTGACACTGGATCATAGGTGCCACTGCATAGCTCTTCCAGCTCTGTGCTTAGTGACCTGTTCAGTGCTGGCACAATGTGTGAAATTGACTGTGCCCAGAGTATTTCTACTGCAGAAATTGGCAAATGCTATCAACCAGGGCTTGGTTTACATTTTCTTCATCATCTAGAATCTTTGTACTTAAAAGAATGATGAAGAAAATGTCTTGGGTGAAGATTATGGTATGCAAATTATATCTCACTTTTTTTTTTTTGAGACAAAGAGTCTCACTTTGTTGCCCTCAGTAGAGTGCTGTAGCATCATAGCTCATAACTCTTGGGCTTAACTAACTCTCTTGCCTAAGCCTCCCAACTAACTGGGATGACAGGTGGCCACCACAACGCTCAGCTATTTTTATTTTATTTATTTATTTATTTATTTTTTGAGACGGAGCCTCAAGCTATCCTCCTGGGTAGAGTGCCATGGCATCACGCTCACAGCAACCTCCAACTCCTGGGCTCAAGTGAGTCTCCT
>NW_003852415.1:17226208-17304767 GCF_000181295.1 Otolemur garnettii
TTTGGCGGGTCCGGGCTGGGGATTCGAACCCGCTACCTTAGGTGTACGTGGCTGGCGCCCTAGCCGGTTGAGCTATAGGCGCCGAGCCTATATCTGACTTTTTTAAAAAGTGTGTCAGTAGTCATTACAATGAGAATAGCACAAAAAAATTGAAGTATTCATCCAGCACTCAGAAACTACTATCTGATTAAGCAAAATCATGTCATCAGTGAATGAAGTTCTGACTTCCCTTTTGTCCACGTGTTAACCTAAAAGGAAGTCTCAACCAACATTCATGTCAGTTCCAAGCAAACGTTGGCTACAAATACATTAAAATCAGTTTGGTAAAAATCAATGAAAGCTTTCTGTGCAAATCAATTGGCAACATTAATTTTATAGTAAGTGTATTATTTTATTTTTTTGCTGTTTTTGGCTGGGGCTGAGTTTGAACCCGCCACCTCTGGCATATGGGGCCAGCGCCCTACTCCTTTGAGCCACAGGTGCCACTCGAGAAGTTTATTATTTTAAACTGTTACATATTTATGTCTAAAATTTGTAACAGAAAACTTATATATGCATATACATACACACGTCTCTCCCCTTTGCCTCCTAGAGGTCTAGTTGGTGAACATTTGGCTTGGTGCTCCCTGAGGGCTGTCCTCTGCTTTTTCTCATTTTCTTAATGTCCTCCCCAGGGTTAGGACCTTCTCTCACAGATGAGCCCAGCTTTCTCTAGCCAGACCTCACCCCAGTATTCCAGCTGCCACTCGGGTACTTCCAACATCAGGTCACACACCACCTGGGAGCAGAAGATGGGGCCCTGGAACTGTCCCATGGACTGCCTGTGGCTGTGAAACCAGCTGATGCTAACAGCACACCCTTGAATTTGGGACAGGACAGGCCTGGTGAGACAGCACAGATAGGCCCAGCTTTGCTGGGGGGATGGGGAGGTGAAATGTTCTGTATTTTGAATTGGAGGTTCTTTTGGGATATCCATATTGAGATCTGGAGTTTCAGAGGAGAGGTTGGGGCACATTTGGAGCCTTTGGGAATAGATGGTAATTCAAATCGTGGAGATGCCTGGGCTTGCTTAGAGAATAGCGTGGTTAGAGCAAGGTGAGCCCTGAAGAGGACTGAGTTGGCCAGGGGTTGGGTGTGGCCAGTGCAGGTGGGGTAGAGTTCCAAAAAGGGAGGTCACCTAAGGTGAGTGCACCTACCTGAGGTGATGATGAGGCCTGACCATGTTTAGTGACATGGGGACCACTGGTAACCTTAGCAGGAGCTCTACTGCTGGACCAGTAGGACCAAAGGCCAGCTAGGGAGGACTGAAGAGTCTGTAAGAGTCTGAGACACGGAGCTGAGCTGGCTGGATGGTTGACTCAGAGTGAGAACAGGTGGCAGAGAGAAGAAACCAGATTCCAGTCCAGACCCACCTATGTGGGGTGGGGGCTGGGAGTCAAGCCCGCAGCTTGCAGGCTTGGAGATGTGCTTGGGAAACAGGGGAGACTTGTCAGGTGGGGTGACCACAGGCCTGACCATCAGGAGGGGCTGGGCTATAGGTCATGTCTGTGGGTGGTCAATGTGCAGGGAGAGAAAGAGGGAAGGGTCAGGCCTGAAGGGCTTTATGAAAGGAAAAGCAATAGCCACGGCTGATTACATAGGCAGCTGTCCACAAAGATCTGTGAAGGAATGAGGCACTGTCCAGTACGGAGAGCTGTCTCCAAGGGAGTCATAGGACAGAGTTCCAGGAAGTGACTGGCCAGGTGTCAAGTCCTGCAAAGGCCACATAGAATGAAGACGGCAGGCGGCCTCTGCTCAGTCCGGCCTAAAGTAGAGTGAATGGCAGTTCCCACTGAGTGGCCAGATACAAGGGCAGATTATAGAGCCTCAGGAAAGACAGGCAAGACGGTGAGTCTTAAAAAAATAAATTTGGGGCCGGGTTACCGCAGCCCAGCCCGGTCCAGCCCGGTTCCCCGGGAGGATGAAGTTTGTGTACAAAGAGGAGCATCCGTTTGAGAAGTGCCACTCTGAGGGCAAGAAGATCCAAAAGAAATACCCGGACCGGGTCCCGGTGATAGTAGAAAAGGCACCCAAAGCTCGGATAGGAGACCTGGACAAAAAGAAATACCTGGTGCCTTCTGATCTCACAGTTGGTCAATTCTACTTCTTGATCCGGAAGCGAATTCATCTCTGAGCTGAGGATGCCTTGTTCTTCTTTGTCAACAATGTCATTCCACCTACCAGTGCCACTATGGGTCAGCTATACCAGGAACACCACGAAGATTTCTTTCTATACATTGCCTACAGTGATGAAAGTGTCTACAGTCTGTGAAGCTGCTGCCTCTGAGGTGGGGGGGGGCTCTCATTCTACAAAGAGAGAGGTGGCCCCTCTTCCTTGACCTCCTCCTCCTTCAGGCTCAAACATCATCTCTTTTCTTCAGGACCTGCACTTCTTCATGTTTGAGGCCTTCTCTCCAGCTTCTCTTAGCAGGAGTAATGGAAGAGATGGTCTCTTATACCTCTCCTTTCTCCTTTCTTCCCCTTTCTCTGCCTGCCTTGCCCACTCTGCTTTTGACTTCTTTATTGTCAATCTCTGTCACATTCAGTGATTGTTTTGGTTTCTGTTCCCTTTCTAACTGCCCAAGGGGCTGAGAACCCTGGCAATCCCTTCCTTTCACTACCTTCTTTTATGGGGGTAGTTGGAAAGGACTGAAATTGTGGGGGGAAGGTAGGAGGCACATCAATAAAGAGGAAACCACCAAAATAAATAAATAAATAAATTTGGTGAGGAAAGGAGACATTGAGATAGTAGGCAGACAGATAAACATCCCAAAACTTTGGTCATGTGTGGATATTTGCCTGCCTTCTTCCATTCACCTGATTTAAACATTCTGTATTTATTAGCTGAGCAGCCTGGGGGAAATCAAAGGGAACCCCTTCAGGCTGAGCCACTGTCACCACACAAGGTGAATCGCATATTGTAATGAGATTTAGTTTTTGCTAACTTAAAAATAAATGCAGGACAGGGTGGTGCCTGTGGCTCAGTGAGTAGGGCGCTGGCCCCATATACCGAGGGTGGCGGGTTCAAACTCAGCCCCGGCCAAAGTGCAACAAAAAAATAGCCGGGCATTGTGGCAGGCGCCTGTAGTCCCAGCTACTTGGGAGGCTGAGGCAAGAGTATTGCCTAAACCCAGGAGTTGGAGGTTGCTGTGAGCTGTGACACCACAGTACTCTACCAAGGGCAACAAAAGTGAGACTGTTTCTAAAACAAACAAACAAAAATTAAATGCAGGATAGACAGGGTGGCTCACACCTGTAATCCTAGCCCTGTGGAAGGCTGAGGCGGGAGGACTGAGACCAGCTTGAACAAGAGGAAGACCCCACCTCTACTCAGAATAGAAAAACTAGCTGGGTGTTATGGAGGGCACCTCTAGTCCCAGCTACTTGGGAGGCTGAGGCAGAGAATCACTTAAGTCCAGGAGTTTGAAGCTGTAGTAAGCTATGATGATGCCACTATACTCTAGACAGGGTGAAAAAAATAAAAACATAAAAATAAAAAGCAACTCTGGGGTAGGGGGAAGCAACGAATAGGAAATCTCTGCACTCCATATTGGTCCCTGGTTGGCTGTGTAGTAGCTTCACTTATGTAGAGCGACTAGCAAGTGGTGGATTCCAATGGTGGCGGAAGAGCCTTAGGGAGCGGAGGCAGAAAGCCCCAAGTCCCCGACAGCCCACTTGATGCCACTACCAGTGTGCAGTGAGGAAAACCAGGACTCGTGTCTCTTCCATTCCATTTATTACAATCCTGTCCTGTGTTCCAGAATGGCTATTTAATATACAACCCAAAACACTCCTAAAATGGATCTTGTTAACATTCAAAAGTCTCCCATTTCTTTCTTAGCATATTAAATCAAAGGGAAAAAAAAATCTTAAAAAAAAATCAATAGGTTTGGTTCAACCCAGGAAAAGCACCTTTACAACAGGAAACTAAATGTGTCAGGAATCTGACCAAACACACAAAGCAGCAGATAAGATTCCTGATAGAAAAGGATGACTCCTAACGGAACATAAATAGATCCCCCAAAGTATACATATTTCACATGAGTGTGTACATATATAATATATTAAAAGGAATTTGGTTTCTACCCCCAAAAGTTATTCAGAAATAAATCAACATCCCATCTGAGATCGGGGACATCTGGTGCTGCAGCCAGATGTCCCCTCTGTGCACTACTTGCATGTGCCAAGAGCGGGACTGGACAGGGACTTCTCTCTGTCCTGCTCCCCAGGCCTGGCAGATCCAGTGTTTGTAGAAAAGTGAACCAGGGAATCTAGAAAGAAGGTGCCTGTGTGGCCCCTGGAGCCCATCATGCAGAGCCCAGGAGCCAGCTGGAGGAGGAGAGCAGAAGTCCAAGGCCACCCTGGGCCCCAGGGTAAAGGGAAGTGCTTGGGATTCCAGGAATGGAATAGCCACACTCCTGGTTTTTAACAGCAGGCCTGACTCTGGGGTCTGCCCAAGGCCCTTAAGATCTCTGTAGTAACAGCCTGGGCATCTCCCGGGACAAATGGCTTTTGGAAAAAAAGGGAGTGGGGTTTTCAGGCCCACCAGGGCTTAGTTTTGTGAGCCTGGGATGTGTGTTTGTGTTGTGTGTGTCCTTTAATGGAGGTCAAGACGTTGCAAATGAGTATTCTACCAGGGCACACTTGAATAGTGTCTGCTTTTGGATAAGTCAGTGTTGTCATTGAGTTCTAAGTGGTCCCCATGCCAAAGTGGATTTGTTCAAAAGTATCAGTTGCTGGAAGCTGCAGATACAGAAGCCGCGTTACACACCTGGGAGTGTAATCCTCTTAGGGCTTGGCACAGTGTTTTCATTAACAAAACAAAAAGGGAAATGCTAGGAACCCCCTTCCTCATTCCAAACCCTTTCCTGGCACTGCAGGTGCCAACAGGAGAAAAGGCTGTTGGAATTAGAAGGTGCGCCAGTAGCGGGAAGACTCGGAGCTGCCCATCCACCAGAGTCACAAAAGTCACACGCAGCCATACTCATACCACACTGTCTGCTGGTCCCCTCCTGGCTCCGGGGATGCTGGCGTGCTCTTTGAGCTGCTCCCCCGACTGCAGTCCTCAGGGGCCCGGCTGGTGTGAGAGGCAGAGTCAGGGGACCTACCTGGGCTCTTGGCTGGAAGCCCCTCACTGCAGCTCTGCCCTAGGCCCCCATCTCCCTCTGAGAGACTGAGCCCCACCCGGACAGGGGCAATAGTGGCCACCTCCCCAGAGTGTGGAGGGGTTTTGGCCTTGGTCCTGGCAGCTGGGGCTGCAGCAGGTGAGAAGTGCTGGAGCTGGGAGTTGCTGCCGCTGCCACCACCTGCAGTGGCAATGGCTGGGACGGTGGCAGACTGTTGCAGGGGGACCAGCCTCTCTTCCTTTGGTGGAGCCAGTGAGAAGCGCCTCGTGTCCAGTGGCCGGCTGCGGGGACCCTGAGAGGAACCGCCAGTCTTTCCCACCAATGGGGTCCGTTCCCGGGCCAGGCTGTGGGAGTTGGGGAGTGTGGTGCTTTGCAGGGTGTGGCTGCCTGTTTCTCTGCCACCCGAGACCTCAGGAAGCCCTGGCTTCTGTGGGGACTCCTGTTTGCAGGCCTCTGGCCCGCTGGCTCGGAGGAGGTCAGCTGAGGCCAGGCTGAAGGCCCGGCTCAGGGAAGCACTCCTGCTGGCAGGGGTATGGGAAGCTGGGGTCATTGTGGCCTGCCGGGGTCTGCCCAAAGACAGGCTCTGGGGAGGCTGGGCCTGTCTTGGGGGTACACTGGGTAGGGCCAGGGCCTCGGCCTCAGATGATCTGAAGTTTGGCTTGACACACTGCCCAGGCTTCAGCAACCTCCCCTCAGGGGTGGTGATGGCCATCTTGACGGTGGGGGCTACAAGGCTGGTGGGCATCTTGGCCCCTTCTTTCCTGGTAGATGGTCCTAGCTGGCCTGCAGTGGCTGGGGGATCACTGGCCTTTCGGAAGTATTCACTCAGCAGGTCATCCCGGCAGCTGGGAGTATCCTATGGAGAAGAAGGGAGAAAGGGAGAGGTGGGCTCAGCGCCGCAGCACAGTGGTTACCGTACCAGCCACATACACCGAGGGTGGCGGGTTCGAACCTGGCCCAGGCCCACCAAACAACAATGACAACTACAACAAAAAATAGCCAGGCGTTGTGGCAGGTGCCTGTAGTCCCAGCTACTTGGGAGGCTGAGGCAAGAGAATCGCTGAAGCCCAAGAGTTTGAGGTTGCTGTGAGCTGTGATGCCGTGGCACTCTACCAAAGGTAACATAGTGAGATTCTGTCTCGGGGGGGGGGGGGGGGGGAGAGAAAAGAAAAGAAAAAGAAAAAAGGAGGGATGGGAATGAAGGGGAGATGGAGGCAGTCCTCAGGCCTCCTCACCCAGGACATCCCTGCACAGCCCACACAGCCAGGACTGGACTTTCTGCTCCTGCCTGACTTGAGGATTTCACCTTGGGCCACTGGGAGAAAGAGAAACAAGAGCAGCTCCTTCATATGCCAAGGGACACAAGACTGAGCCCTACCCCGACAGGGGCGATAGTGGCCACCTCCCCAGAGTGCGGGGGTGTTTTCATTTTGGAACAGGTGAGAATTGCTGGCTCATAAAAAGCCAGGACCCTCCCTACCACCCAGGCCTTTCTCCCAGTCCCAGAAAGGGAAGAGAGAGGCAGAATGGGGTGGAGGGAGCGAGAGAGGTGGACGGCCCAAGATGGGAACACCAGGGCTGCACAGGGAAGGGAGGCTCCCAGGCGGTCCAGCCCACCAGTCTGTCCTGTCAAGCTACCACCTGATGCCCTTCTCCTGCCCCGGCAGCAGGCAGCACCATGGAGGCAAAAGCCTGCAAGCCTGCAAGGTAACTGCAGCCTTCTGTAAACGGGGGTTTCTCCTGAGGCCGAGGAAGGCAGATGAGGAAGGGAAATGAGCTCACATGGGACACGAGGGTTGGGGGTGTCAGTCCAGAGCTCAGGAGCTGTCTGCATGTGTCAACAACTCTTGCCCCTCAAAAACAAATGGATGAGGGGCAATCTGCTGTTTTATGCCAATCTGATGCTCCAGAGCTTGGGTGGGTGTTGTTGAGATGTGGGATTGTTCCTATCCACAGGTACCACTTATACCCACACAAGAGCCACGTGTATAACTGCCAAAAACCTCACTTAATTCTTAAAGCAAACTTGCAAGGTTGTTAAAAGGCAAAGACATTGAGGTCATGGGCAGTTCAGCTCCTCTAAGCACACTTCTAGGTCTCTGATACCCATTCTCAGGAGACCACCCTCTGTGGCCACCGAAGGAGCCCCATCCAGGGCAACCACTCCACCCCCAGCACCACTAACATGCAGGAAATGGAGGTAAGGGCTCTCTGGGATGGAAGCTGCCATTGGAACTAGGGTAGGACAGCTAGGTGTGTCGAGCGCTAGGGTCCTGGGGCTACTCTTCCAGGCACAGAGCAGGGCTAGGGCAAGGTGACTTGCTGGGTGCCAAGCATCAGCTTCCAACAGAAACTGCTGCAGCAAGATGGTCTTGGTCTCGTCTAAGCTACAGAGCAGCAGGTAGTGGCTCTGCCCCTTGCTCCCCGAGATCTCCAAAGGGAAGGGAAATTTACAGTGTAGGGCTTATAACTAGAAAGGACTGAGAAGGAAAGCCCTCCAATCACAGGCACCTCTGATTTCTGGAGTGCACTCGTTTAGTCTGTTAGACCAGTGACTCCGAGTGTGGTGCCTCCTCAGCTACAAGAGCATCATCTGGGAATTTATTAAAGTTGGAAAATCCTTGGCAAGACTCACGTTGGACCTACTGAATCAGAAACTCAGGGAGCCAGCCCCTGTGGTCTGGCAAAGGCTAGACCCTTATTACAGGACAGAGAAAAGTCCAACTGCTTTCATTTTAGGGGGAATGAAAGTAAAAACATTGCAAGTATTAAAGATCCTCAAATGATCTCAACCGCAAGACACAGTATACTTCATTCACTCAATAACCCAGCAGCTCAGATGACTGAGATCAGAGCACAACTAAGACGCTTTGCAAAAGCTAAACGAAGATGCTGGACAGGAGGCAGAAGAAGATATGTCAGCAGGTGGTGTCTGGGGTTAGGAGCCACAGAGCAGAGGCCAGCAAACTAGGGCTATGGCCCAATCCAGCTTGCTGCCCACACACACAACCCCTGCGAGCTGAAAGTAGGTTTTACATTTTTAAAGGACTGAAAAATAACTGTTTTTTAAAGAACAGTATTTCAAGACACGTGACAATCATATGAAATTCAAATGTCAGCATCTATAAGTTTTATTGGAGGACAGCTGGGCCTGTCCCTTGGCATATGATAGGTGTCTGCTTTTTCTAAAGTGCTAGAGTTAAGTAGCCACAATGGAAGCTATGTGGCCTTGGAAAGCTTAAAATATGTAACTTACTGGCCATTTCAAGGCCCTTAAAAGTTTGCCAATCCCTGCTAGAGAAGACTCAGGGGTAAGCGAGTACTCAGAGCTCTGCCACAAAACCTTGTGTGAGGTCCTGCCCCTGCAGGTGGGTGCTGGCCAGCTGCTCTGCCAGCTCACTTCCCAGGCATGGAGGAAAGCAGCCTCCAACGTCTGGGAGCTGGCAGCCAGCTGGTGGTGACTGCCAGTGAGTGCTGTTATCCTCCCATGTTCACACCTCTGTGCCTGGGCCTCTCCTCCCCTGACCCATCCCTTTCTAGGACTCCAGTCCCAGGCCAGGGAGAGATTGAAGGGAGGGAAGAGAGACCCACACTCCATGCCCCCTCCATGCCCTGGGCCACTCACAGGGGTTGGGGAGTTCCGGTTGCTTTCCTCTAAGAATTCCTCCAAGGTGACCATCTCACTGCTGGGGGAGGCTGAGCAGGGCCGCACCCCCACATGGGAAGGTGCTGCACCCCTCTTCTGGGCACCCTCCTGGGAGAGAGGCCCGTTCCGAGGTGGGGGGTACTCATGACGGCCAAGGGCGCTGCGTCCTGGGGTGCTGGCATCCCGGGGCAGAGTGGCTGGGTCTCTGCTGGGGATCAGGTCTTCGCTGCTGAAGCTCTCAGACCGGCCATGGAGCTGGTCGGAGGAACCTGGGTCAGAGCAGGTGACACAGAGAAGCACACATCAGTTTCAGCCACGCACCTGCTGGCTTCCAGTGGGCTCCACACTGCCTCTGGCTCACATAGGATAGAAAGAAAACTCCGCCCCCAAATCCGGGGCTCGCTCCTAGTGGGGCACAATTTTGGATGTTAAAGGAACTTTTGGAATTCTTTTGAGGTTCACATTGTCTTTTAAAAACAAAGGAACATGAGATAAAAGTGGAAAGCTGCTAATTGAAGTTATCAATGGCTGTAACACACAGCACTTGTTAGCTCTCACTCAGGTATTAGAAGTCTATTTAGCACCTACTATGTGCCAGGTGCTTTTCTGGGGGCCAGTCGTGGGAAAGCTAATAAAAACATCTTTTTAAGACATTACCCACATTCTTTTTTGAAAAATGCTCAGGGAACATTCGTGAAGACAGACATTATATACCAAACAAACTAAAAATTTTCAAACAATCAAAATCATCCGTATGAGTAGTCTGACCACAGTGGAATGGAACTCCTGTTACTATCCCCATTCTACAGATGATATAACTGAGACTCAGAGGACCTGCTCTCAGAGCTGGTCAATGGGGGAGAAGGGATGTGAACCCTGATCTATTATAACTTCCAAGCCCATGCCTGATACCACATTGTATGGCCTATGAAATCATCATAATGAATTTCAAAGTCTTATTAATTTCAGTATGTTTTCTTTTCTTTCTTTTTTTTCTTGTGATAGAGCCTCAAGCTGTCCCCCGGGGTAGAGTGCTGTGGCATCACAGCTCACAGCAACTTCCAACTCCTGGGCTCAAGTGAGTCTCTTGCCTCTGCCTCCCAAGTAGCTGGGACCACAGGTGCCCGCCATAATGCCCAGCTATTTTTTGGTTGCAGCCGTCATTGTTGTTTGGCGGGTATGGGCTGGATTTGAACCCGCCACCTTAGGTGTATGTGGTTAGCGCCTTAGTCGCTTGAGCCACAGGTGCTGAGCCTTCTTCTTTTTTTTTTTTTTTTTTTTGAGATAGAGTCTTACTATGTCGTTGTCTGTCGATAGAGTGCTGTGGCATCACAGCTCACAGCAACCTCAAACACTTGGGCTCAAGCGATTCTCTTGCCTCAGCCTCCCAAGGAGCTGGGACTACAGGCACCTGCCACAACATCCAGCTATTTTTTGTTGCAGTTGTCATTGTTGGTTAGATGGCCTGGGGCTGAGTTCAAACCCGCCACCTTGGGTGTATGTGGCTGCTGCCATAACCACTGTGCTACGGGCGCTGAGCCAACTTAAGTATGTTTTAAATTATAAGAATACTACACAAGCCCAGAGCCAAACATGCAAATAAAGTTTTAAAAGTCCACAGGTAAAGACTTACCTTTTAGGTTAAGAGGTGAGCTGTTGCTGGATGTATTTCTACTGCTCTCTAAACTACTTGGCCGGGACACTGAAATGAAATGGAAAACATTTAGCTTACAGGGCCACAGACTGGGTATATCCTAGATTAAACCATCTAATCTGAGAACAATTATGTACCAAAGCAATTCCATGCCAACGCTAAGGCCAATGCCCCAAGGAAGGAAGGACTTTGGGGTTCTCTCCATACTTGGATGAGGGAGTTTAGTGCCACCGAGTGCTAGGCACAGTACACAGCACGCTGTCAAAAAATGACAACCTTGGTTATCTATTTTTATTAGGTCTAGGGTTACAGCTTAAAACTATCTCCAGTACGGAGCACAGACAAAAGGGACTGCTCTGGGTAAACTGGAGGTTGGGGTTGGGAGGGGGCCCACTCTTATTATTGCAGAGCTTTCTGGAACACTTGAGAACAGCTCCTGCCAAGGCCATGGGGGACAGAGATGATGGGCTATTCAAGGCGCCTCCTGCACACGTGTATGCATAAGCAAGCACGTGCCTGCACACAGGGAGATGTTGTGTGAGGTGACCCACAGGGAGCAGGCGCTGGGGACCCCAGAAGGAAAAGGGGCATTCCCTTCTCCTGGCTCTTTGCTACTCTTCAGTTTTGTGTCACCTGCCTCAAATCTATACCTGCCCCAAAAGGAAAAGTCAAGGTTTACGGTGACAAATGCCAAGGGAACCCAGCCCTCCTGTCCACTGTGGGTGCTTGCCTAAGTGCGTCTGCGCCTCACTGCCCTCTCTGGGGAAGGCCAGCACCACCCCTGCAAAGGACAAGCCATCCCTTCCAGGGCTCCAGGCCTCCCTTGGGCCTTTCTCCCTGCAGCCTGCCCTGTATCAGAGTATCTTGTGACAGAGACTTTGTTTCAGCCATCCCCAAGTCTCCTTAGCACACAGCAGGTGCTAAGCTCAACAGCTCCAAGACGGCTCGGCACCTGTCGCTCAGTGGTTAGGGCCCTGCCACATGTACCTGACCTGGTGGGGTGGGTTGGAACCTGGCCCAGGCCTGCTAAACAACAACAAAATATACTGGGCGTTGTGGTGGGAGCCTGTAGTCTCAGCTCCTTGGGAGGCTGAGACAAAAGAATCGTTTAAGCCCAAGAGTTCAAGGTTGCTGTGAGCTGTGATGCCACAGCGATCTACTGAGGGCCACACAGTGAAACTCTGTCTCAAAAACAAACAAACAAATAGCCCCGAGAGCCTACAAGACACACCCTGAGGTCATCTGCTTGCTGTTCTCCCAAGGAAACCTCGCCCAAGTTTCCTGGACCCACAGGGTACTGGGTTCCCAAGTGCTGGTGAGCTCTGCAAACAGCAGGCATCTGGAAACACTTGTTAGCAAACACTGTCTGGGGATGAGCCATAATGCACTTGGTGTTCACGAGAAGTGTGAAAACAGAAAGGGAAAGTCTGAGATAAACACATGCACGTCTCTCTTTAAAAAGGAGTAAGTTTCAGTACAAGGAAACTGTTATCAGTCAGGGGGCCCAGAAAGCACCTTTGTTTTTCAAGCACTGCATCACGGATCCCCTTCTATTCTCTTTCTCGATAAAAGAAGTCAGAGGAATCAGAACATTTGTGAAGAAAACCCTTTGGTCAGCTGACCAGTCACAGCCATAGCTATTTGGTGACATATCCAGGACGGAGGCCACAGATTCTGGTTGTTGTCTTAGCCTTCACACCAGGCAGAGGGGCCCCTGTGTCACACTGTCCCATCACGGGGCCGGTCTTTACTCCTGTGAACTACAGGTGTCTTATGTTTGTATGGACACGTGTCCACACTGTGGAACTTTTTAGACAACAGATAGGGCAGAAGAGAACACCGGCTCCTGTGCTTACCGACCACTTCAGAAGCAAGCAGGATTCAACGTAAACTTTGAGAAGTTTTTTTTAGGATTTCCACCCCTCCACCTTTTTAGGGTTGCTTTTCAAAAATTAAAACAAACCAAAACAGCTTTTAATTTTTGAGAAGTCTGGTACCTTCAACTGTTTCCCATTTGTAGAAATTGACAATACGCCTAAATCAAATGACAAGCACTTGTAACAATTTCTAAGACTAAATACAACTCAAGAGCTACTACAGGCAGCTATAACCCAAGTGAGGACAGTGAGAGAGACCTTCCTGGCAAACCTGGATGGGTGCTTGAACGCAAAGGGCAGGGGGTGGTAGTGGTGGTCAGAGCTTCCAGAACTGCAATGATTAGGAGGTAGTGAACTTCCCACCACTGGAGGTAAGGGGAAACCTCATGCTAGGGCCCCTGGGGAGGACATGGAATGGGTTCCCCCTTCCCACTTTCACCTATTTTGCACTGTTCCACACTGGACTTAGACTGAAGAAAATGTACCACTGACAAAATCAAGTGTGAGAACCAGGCTGAAGGGTGCACACTCACCATACTGCCTGTGGCTGAGCTCCAGCTCTAGGAATGGCTCGCAGAGGTTGTCATCTGAATTACAGCCTATGGTGAACACAAAGTTGGTGACACAGGGTTCTAGGACATGCACCATCCACAGAGAAACCCCAGGCCAGCCCCTGGGAATGAGGGAGGGGACTCAGACTGTGCCTTTGGGCCCTGCCTCCCCTATCCCTCTGGGCTTCCCCTGCTGGGACAACCCTAACTCTGCCATCCCATTTAACCTGTGCACTGACCAAGGGGAAGAATAATGGTGAATTCTGGCCTAAGGATAATGCAAGAGGAACTGAATATTTAGTACCCTGGGGAGCCACAGAGCCAGCCATCAAAGACTTTTTAGGGGGTTACATTGTCTTCAGGTAGCAGGAGGAAGGAAAAGAAAGAAAAAGAAGCTGAACTGGAATCTACAAGAAGGACAGGCTGATTCCTTCGAGTTTACTGTGCACTCACCTTTCCCAACCAGACAAAGACTCAGGAATCCCAAGGCCATCAATAAACTGGCCTTTCTGGGAAGACTGGCAGATGTTCCACGCCTCCAGCCTATTAGTTTCTATCCCAGAGCGGACCCTGGGCCCCCTCCAATACAATGATAGGGTCTCCATGGCAAAGACAGTTACAAGCCCACCAGCTATGGATCTCTGGAGCTCCAGGGTCCCCTGTAGCATTGCTTTGTTTTGCTTGTCAAGCCGAGGTTAGGCACACTCGGAGCTCCAAGAGTGGGTGGTACTGCTCTCTCAGACTTCCAGCACCCAGAGCCAATCATTTTTAATTCCTTTAGCTGTTTCTCTGAGTATTTCTCTATTTCTTAAATTACAAGCAGAATGTCTTTTTTCAGTCTTAAGCATTATCTTTGCCTTTCTGTCTGCATATTTTAAATTGCCAAATGCTCTTCTTCCTTCCCACTGCTCCTTTTTATAGCATCCTGCTCTCATTTCACAGTCTCCCTTCTCTGACCATATGAAGGACGGGCGTCTTAAAGGTTTCATCTCTGTGCTTAATGTCTGTTTACTCCAGCTGCCTTTTGCATTAGTTTTGATCTCTGGGGTGAGAGACTCTCCTGAGGTGTCTGGGAATCCTTGAACTTCCATGGTGTCACCTGGCAAGATCTAAGCCATTTTGAGAATCTCTTAAGCTCATGCAATTACTCAAAGAGTGTTTTCATCTCATACTGAAGGGTGTGCACACACATAGCTCTCAGTATGCCGGGAGACAGGGAGTTTGCAAACATTTCACTGCATCCCCTTGTTTCCAGTACAAACACCTGTCTCGACTGTGCCAGTGAACTTCCAGCTCCCAAAGTCCAAGTTGTTCTCTCTAGAGAAAGAAATCTCCAAACTTCTACCAAGGGGGTAAGGACAGGTGCCTGGTTTTAGCCCAAACTCTGCTTCTCAGCCCTAGCTTCACCGAAGCTACTTGGTGTCACTACTTCCTGAATGCTGGTGGTGGGTTCTGATGCTTTTCCCATTAGGACAGGCCTCTAGATGATAACTTATTTGTCCAAAGTCACTCGGCTAGGAGGCAGAACTAAGGTTTGAACCTGTGTCTGTGATGCCAGCATAACCACTCTGCTCACTATCTCTTGGCCTGAGAGGGGGACACATACCCCTGGCCTCAGATAGCCTGGGGTCTCTAGGACACCAGGCCCCAATGCTCACCCTTCTGAAGGAGTCCACGACTCACCTTTGGTGCGGCCTGGGTGCCGGGAGAGGGGGTTGGAGCTGGAAGGGGTGGTGGTAGGGGCCAAAGATGATGAGCAGGTCCGGGAGCCCAGCTCCGAGGGCCAGGACTTCATGGCTGGGTCAGGAGGGGCATCTGTGCGGTCAAGGCTGCCTCCGTGTGGGGACCCTCGCTTTGGCTTTAAATCCCCAGGGCCTGGGCCAGAAGAGGACATCGAGAAATGAGGCTGCCAAATCCTGTGCCCAGGCTTGGGGGAACCACACCAAGGCCCAGAAGCAGAGGCAGCAGGGCACGAGGACCACAGAGACAAAAGCTGAGCTGTCAGGCTCCTGGGCCAAAATTTAAATGGGGGTGCGGTCTCTAGGCCTAGGTCAGAGGGTGCCTCTGGCTCTAATGATGGGTCATACTGCCAACTGTGAAAGGCTGGGAGCAAACGAGGGGAGAACTGAAGAGGATGAAACTGTTGATAAAATCCATCCAACACACCAGCCAGAGGGCACACCTCCCACGGAGGAGTGTCAAGAACATCAATCCCCAACCTATACAGATCCTAACAGATGTCTGCCCAGGACCAGTCTCAACCTGCAGCCAAGGATCTGAAGATCTGCCACCGGCTTTACTTAGGACTTCAGATACATGTTTTACCATGTATTACCTAACTCACGATATGTAGTTTTTAAATAGAGAAGATTTCATCTCTGCATGGTGAGACCGCAAGATGATTCTCACCTTACATCTTGTGCTTTTCTGCAATCTCTTGATTTTTCTACCATGAACATAAATTCTTGTCAGTATTAAATAAAATCACACGTAAAAAATATTTAAAACAGGGTGGCACCTGTGGCTCTAAGGAGTAGGGCGCTGACCCCATATACCGGAGGTGGCGGGTTCAAATCCAGCCCTGGCCAAAAAAAAAAAAAAAAAAAAATTTCAAAACAAAACCCAAACCAACTACCCCACAGGAGAGAGGATGTGATCTCCAAATACAAGATAAAAACTAACATGGTTGGAGTCCCTAACAGATGACAAAACATTCTGCAAAATGTCCCACTCCACGTGCCCCCAAAGGCCACGGATCCAGAGCTAGGCCTCACTGCTCAAATTTGGCTCCTTTGCACATCTGCCCCATCTGCCCTTCTAAGCCATTCAAAGTCCGGGCTCACTGTATGGTTTTAAGCACCCAGATGTTACAATGTGAAATCAAGGGCAAGTTTGGATTTTGAAAGATAACCTTGATGAGAAGCAAGATTCAAGTTTGGTGGAATGAACTGGGACAGGTGATGTTGAAGTGAGGATCCAAAGGGGAGGCAGAGATGAGCGAACAGTTAGCATGAGCGGCAGACAGAGAAACAGCACAATCTCAGCATCATGCGTGGAAGCCAAAGGCCTGGAGGACCCAAGACTGCAGCAGCCCAAGGTTCCCAGAGCAGGTTGATGAGATGGAGTCGGTGGCATGTTAACCAACTTTAACATTTTTACAGTTATGTATTTGTTCTTATGGTGATGCTCATTTTCCATTTATAGTATTGATAATAATCTTTCCTTTTAAAATAAATGTAACTGAGAACTATGAGTCAACCTCAGGGAAAGTATGTAAATAATCCTATAGGTTGTATAGGGACATGGCAAAAATCAAGAAGATGGTATAGAAATGGCTGAAATCCTGCAGCAGATAATGACTTTGCTGGCCAGCGTTTTTCCTGCTCCGGCCGTGATCTGGGTGTTGATGTTCTTTCTGGCCCTACTGTCTTAACTTCAGCATCCAAGATGTCAGAGAACCACAGCACAGTCATAAAACTTCATTCTGGGCTGAACTCGGGCTGGGCAGAATCAATGCAATTATTCAAAGTCTTTGAATGGAGCAATCAATCCTTCAACATACAGAACACATTAAAAAGGGCTGTTTTAGCAAAGCCAATAACTCAGTGCTCTGACAAAGGATGAGGAACAAAGGGCAGTGGTTTTAAATTTAGCTGCTTTAAAAATAAGTCTGCAAAAAGAAAACCTTACTTGACAGAGGCTGTATATTTTAGGAAGCACAGCAGCCACGGACCGGTTCTGCTGGACACAAAGGCACAATATAAGCTTGCAGGCGCAAGAGAGGGGTGGAAGCACACGGCCACTTGACTTACTTAGTATGGACATCCTGGCCCAAGGACATGTACACGTATATCCTGAGGCTCCCCTAACACTGTGAAGAAACAGTCCAGGGAGTGTGACAACTCTTCTTCTATTTTGAATCAGAATCCACGCTGGCTACTTTAAGCTTGGAATTGGGACAGGAGTAGGGTCCACTATAGGCCACCTGGCCTTTAGGTCTTGGCTTTTTTTTTTTTTTTTTGGGTTTGTTTGAATTTCAGAAATGAAGGTGGATACATGATGCAGACACATGATAAAGGAAAAGGGGTTAGAAATCTCCAATGTCTGAGAAAGAGAGAGGCTCGTTAGGAGAGGATGGGATGTCGGAGGAGGACCAGAACCGCAGGCGTTTAGAGAGAGCTGGGTGGGTCGTTGGAGACTTGTCTTTGTCCTTGCTTTTGCTTCTCAAAAAGGGACTCTTTTTGCGCTGGCATGCTAAAGTGATATCGCCCAGGAAACCCAAAAAAGAAGGAAAAATAAATAAATAAAATGAACAATAATTACAAATGAATCTAAATTAGATAAATGTACTTAGGAAACCAGAATCTGTCTGGTCCAAGAAGATGAAAATAATACCCAATACTCAAGACCAGAATCAGGGCTCAGTGACTCATGTAAACTCCAGCTCAATTTAATTAATTTAGAGGCATCTTAATGCCAACGATTTACTTTATTCAGCCCGTGAGGAGAATGACATACTGCCTGAAGAGCCAATGGCTTAGACAATTTTTCAATTTCGGTGTGTTAAATTATTAAATGAGAATGCTTATTAATTTAGGACCTGGCTTCTCTTACTCATCCATTTTAATGACAGGGTCCTTGACAACTCAGCTCACATGCTCCTCTTGTTTCCATTCAAAGACCTTGGAAATACTTAATGATATGTTTCTGGCCCGCTGTAATGAAATAGTCTGCCTGAAGTGTTCACTAATAATTTTTATATCTCTAAAATAATCTCTTTTGCCAGACTGAATTTTAAAATAATTAAAATATCTCATTTTCATACCAAAAAACTCCTCAATGCCAAGAAGAATCCTTTCCTTTTAGATCTGCTTTATATCCTTCACTCCCGCCTTTAGACTTTAAGTTACAGAGTCTTAACAAAGCAGATAACTGGTCAAGCTTCCCAAACATGTTTCATATTAACATTAACCAACATGAGCGAGGATTAAAGTTGAAACCAGAATCTGTTATTTCTTCCTCCACAGCACCACCTGGTGGCCATGGCTCACACCACAGAATAAGGGACCAATCTAACTTAATGCTGGTGTCCCTGCTGCTCAGCTCAAGGCTGGGCTCTTCCAAGGACCAAAATAGCAGTAACTGGAGAGTTTGGGCTCCAGAGTCTTCGATTCCGTGCACTGCACTGGATTCCACTTACTACCGTCAGTAAGCATTTAACCTTGTCAAGCCTCACCTTTTCAACCCTGAAAGGTTCCAGGACAGTACTCACACCTAGCTCATAGGGCAGTTAGGATGACATGGGACAGATAAGCGCAGAAAGTAGTTTAAAAGGTGCTGAGTCCAGGGAAAAGCACTCAAGCCATGCTGGTTGCTGCTGAAAATCATCCCTGGTGGGCTCCTGCACGGGTGCAACTGGACAGTTTGGGCCAGCCAAGCATTGTTTTTTTCTGTGAATTCTTTCCTTAACTCAGTGAGACTAATTACAGTTAATTAATTCAACTTACAGAGTAATACAAGTTGAGATGATCAACACCAAGAAATTAAACTCCAGCCAATATGAAAACCTGAGGCTACAGAATCTCTCCAGATTTAAAAAACAAAAAAATGAAACGTTGAGTTTCACTACCACTCACTTGCACATGAGCCCTTCACCTGGTCTTATCCCCATAGAGAGTATAAAGGAGTGTAACTATCAGTCCCCAGTGTGTGTGTGTGCACATTTCTTTTTTGCATCTGAAAGTGACACAAGAGGTACTTATAAGCAATGACTGTGACCCCTGCGAGGTTTTTGCACATGTCACACTTGTCATCCCTCCTCAGTGCCACCCTGTCAGCCCTGAGAGCTCATGGGACTCAGGCACAGGACTGATTTTCAGAAACTCCTGGCATCCTATATGGCAATTTAAATTACTTGGGGTGCAGGCCTGGCATAAATAATTCCCCCAAATGATACTTGAAAGTAAACTTAAAAATTTAACAATGTTTAAGGTAACCGCCATACGTAACCGATTCTAAGATGCATTTTTTCCTATACCTTAGTATCTCTTAAATCGGAATGCAGCTTTGATAGTGTCTTACAGTCACCACTGGCTGGCTGGCCCCTGTGACAAAAATGTCTTTGTCATAACCAATTTATCCCGCTCCTTTTTCCTTCTATGTTTTTGTGCAAAAATCTGTCAAGTCTTTCAGAAGAATCCTTTCAACAAGAGCATAATAAAAATTCTAAGTGGTAAGACACTGTGTCATTTGACTGCCAGTGGGTTTTTTTCTGTAGTGATTATATATAAAGTAATTGTGCAGCTCATCTGGCTTTTGAGATTTGATGAAATATAGAATATGTGGCCAGAAATTCTCTTCTTATTTTAGAAGCTCTGGCAAACTCCAAGGGACAGCCCTAAGAGAAAAGGTACACTGTGCTCTATGGTTGGTAGAGTTCAATGCCAGGATCAAACTGGAGAAGAAACCCTAACCCACCTTTCAGAAGGGACGACAGATTAGAGCCACCCAAGGACTTTCTGAAGATCTTATATACATAGAGAGCATGTTAAGTGCACCTGGGGCCTCCTTACAGAAAAGGGAGCCCCAAAACACAAGCTACACACTTGTCTCTATGATAGCTACATGTATACTCAGTTTTGGGTATTTAAATACCTACCACAGTTTCTGGAAGGAACGATGCCTCTGTTTAAAATAAAAGAAGTGTTACAGGACAAAACAGTCTTCCTTCTTGGTTCATACAACACACCTAAGTAGGAGGCACATGCATGTGAACACATCCAGCCAGTGAGTGGGTCCTTTAGGACACGCCCTTCCTCAGGTGACCACAGCTGAGTTGGCCACTCCTACCTTTTCCCACGGGGCCATTGTGGGTGTCCCGCTCTTGTGCACAGTTTGAGCCTGGTGAGGGGGTGTCAGGGTTCTCCGGCTGTGATCGGAGAGGCTGAGAGGCCACTGGAGAGGTGGGGTCTGAAGACTCTGGCTGCCAGGAGGGGCTGTCTGCAGTTGACTTCAACCGTTCTCTTGAACCCTCTTTCTTTGGCTTGATGAGTTTGACTAAGGCTTTGGCTCCAATCCAGTGATTCTTCCTAGTTAGAAGAAGAGTTTTAGAAAGACACACTCAACCTCCTACACCCTCCAGCAGGTCACCGGTTCCCTAGCATGGGCTGGGATTTCCAGGAAGGTCGGCCATTAACTTGAGGTTTGAGATGATGGCGCCCGACTGCTGCCATGGTCATTGTATTTGGGGATCAGGCAGTGGAACTGAATTCTTAGGCATGTGGCTGGGAATGGTGGAAGCAGGTACATGGTGGCGGAAACCCACACTAGTCTGCTGGGATGAAGGCTGTGCTGTTGTGCTTAGGCAGTAGTAAGTGAAGTAAGCTGGCAACTCTGACTACACCCTGGCACTGAGTAATCGGGGTGAGGGGGCAGAGTGCAGAGGGCAGAGAGGAGCAGGGACAAGCATGGGGCCAGGAAAGGTAGAAACCCTATTTGAATTAATATCAGTAAATTTCGATGGTAACCAATAAAGCTGCGGGTAGCTGGGAAATGATGGCATTCCAACATAGCATGAAGAGAACCACCCCAGGTTCTCATCCTGACTCTGAAACCAAACAGTGCCCTTTTCACACAAATCACTCATTCCTCACCTCAGCCTCAATTTCTGTATATGTTAAGTATTAATAGAAAATTGACACTGAGCTTCTGAAATTTGCTGGTTCTGTGATTTCAACAGAGACCTGAGGGGTTCACGATCACTTTGACTTCAAGGCTGGGTGAAGACAATCTGATGGATGGCTCCTGGGGCTCTGGCCCTGGACAAGAGGCAGTTCTGTTAGAGGGAGCCACCCCCACAGCTCAGAGCCTGCTGCTCTCTGGAAAACTGGCAAACTTTTTGATGCTTCCTAGAAGTTCTCTGAGTCCAGTGGAATTTGCATAAGGCCAAAATGTTCCCCTGTCTGAAGACTGTAGGCCTTAGCCAGGCATCCTGCCCAAGTTTTCTCTCCAAAGCAGGAATGTGGTTGTCTGAGTCATGCGAAATCCTGAGACAGAACCTGACAAGGTGACCCTGGCATCCTGTTTTAATGGCTCCAGGACCACAGACACTCTGCCCTCTTACAAGGGCTCATGGCTAAATTAAGCCTGGGTGCCATCAGGGTACCTGGCATTTGCCACCCCTCTGAAAGGACTAGCTGTAAGCACAGAGGAGGGCTGAAAGGAATCCTGAACTCCTGCTGTGCAGGAGACATCTGTACACAGGTGACCTGCACACAGTGGAAGGCACAGGCCCTGCCCCAGACAGCGCAGTGTTTACCCTACTTCGGGAAAGGGAAGCTTCTACTGTGTTACTGAACTTAAATCAACTCACTTCTTTGGAGCAGGATCATAGAACTTGTACTGATCCATGATTTTTTCTTCCAGTTTTTCCTTATGTCTTCGTAAAGCATTTAATTTGTCTCTGTGAATTGAAGAGAAAGAAAACCTATTAATCCGGTTTTAAATTTAAAAAGTGCAATTACTCATCAACGGCTGGGGCCTGCTGCAGCAGGGGCCAGTGTTTCTCTGGGATTCGGATATGAGGGTGTTCATCACCACCGTGGTCACTGAGTTTGGAACATATAAATGGGAGTACCTTCCTGGGTCTCTGGGGCCCTACAACCTTGAGATTTACTAAATCACTAGGATCCAGGTCTAAGTGAGCTCAAGGCAGCAAACATCTAACCATCTGAAAACCCAAGCACACAAGTCCCAAGAATTCTCCAGCTAGGTCACTCAGGACGCTGGGCACTCCTGGGGTCAGGTGGAAGCTACCTCTGGGAGCATAGATGTGGGATGCATATTGATTTGAGTATGGGGGTTGAAAATATTAGTTCAGCAAAGTTGGACCTGATTTGAGGCCATTCCAACTCAGAAGCAAACCCCAAAGCTTTTGGGGCCAAGCAGAGAGGACAACAAGCAAAACAGAGCCAGAAAAACCAAGACCAGAGGGGGAGGTGGGGACCACAGCAAGCTTCAGTCCGTCAGCCCGGCCACATGGGGACCAGTGCAGGCCCAGTGAGACAGACCTCCCGAGAAGCCAGAAGCCCAGACAATGAAGCAAAAATCTCCTGACTTAAATGTTAGAACCTGGTCCACGTTTTCAAAAGCATGGCAAGGGACCAAAGAGATGTCTCCTAAACTTTGAAGAACTACAAGGCACCCCTGCTTGCTAAAAGATTCTGTCCTTCCTAATATGAAAGGAAAGCTTCTGTTTGAGCTTAGGGAGCCCAGGAGCTGAGTGCTCTCCTGCTCACTTCCGCCTCACCATCTGTGCGGTCTCTATAGCTCAGAGCCCTGGTTTCCCTGCTTGAAGATGGGTCTTTAGGCACAAGGTCCAAGCGTCCTCATTCTCGAAGCTGCTATGGTTCTGACCAAACCAGGGCTTTCCAGAGAGTACACCAGGTGACCCTTTGTGGAAAGTTGCCCCAGCCATGCTGTGCTCCCAGACACCTCGATGACACCTGTGTCCTGGTACTGTCCTCACAGCTGTGCCACTGGGCCTCATGCTTCGATGGTTGAGTTGGTCCCATAGACCCACACAAACTCACGGGGCTAGAGCAGGCTCCGGTAAGCTTGCCAACCCGCTGGCCTGGGGCAGACGCTCTCTAATGCAAAACGTCATCAAATAATCCCCCTAGGTACCAAGCTCCTTCTCTTCCAGTCAGCACCTGCCCAACCTCTGCTGGTAATTTTTATCAGAGGAATTACAGAGGGCCAGCTTCAGGCAACCGTCATTTCCACCCCACAATTGCAGTGCAGTTTGACACACAAACCACCCTTTGGTAGGTGGGAGCCGCCGCCAGATGAGCAGATGAAGCCAAGAAGTAATGAGGAGTGGCATTTCACCAGGAGGAGCAGGGACACCACATGGCATCTTGGTGCCCAAGTCCTTCCACAGACGTGTTCCTGCTTGCCCTCCCCACACTTGCACCCGAGCCTCCTGGGACGCCCATCCCAGCCACTCCTGAGCACATGACAGATGGTCCAACCGCCATAACATGGAGTGGTGAAAACCACCCTGGATTCTTGATCTGTAAGGTTGCCAGCACCAGGGTTCTTCTTGTCCTTTATCTCTGAAAACTTCCCAGGCACTGTGAAAACTAGCATCCCTTTCCAATGAACCCAAAGTTTATAGCCAGACAGAGGCCATCCACAGCCAAGTGCCCACCTCCTTCTCCAGCCTTCTCTCTGGAAGCCCCTGCACATTCCCTGCATCCAGACTATCTACTATGCCCCAGCTCCCCAACCCCTGCATGCCTCCCCTCTCACTCGCCATTTAGCAGCAGAACTCAACACCCACCTGCAGCCTCCATGAAGCCCTTCACGACTAGCTGGAGTCAGACAAAGCTCTGCTCACCCTTACCATCCCTACTGGTTTCCAGCTGCCAGGGAACTGATTCTGTACACCTCACAGGGCCTATGCTTACACAGACATTTCACCAACACCAGCAGAGTGAGGGCAAGTAGGGCACACCAGACCCTGCCCCATGCCTAAGGGAACACAGGTGAGGTGATGAAAGACAGGCTCGTAGTCCTGTCTCAGGCTCAATTCTCTCTCTGAGATACCTTGTTATGATGATGTTGTATTTTTAAAAGTGAATTTAATTCCAAAAACAGAGAAAGAAGCTTCTAGGAGTGGACAGTGCCTTTGAAAAAGCAAACCAAAGCCAACTACCATCACTTCCAGAAATGGAAAACGTTCCAGGAAGTCGGCCTTGGTGAGTGATCCCCAGGACTCCAGTGGGCCCAGGGCTGCTCTTTGCCCAGAATGTCATAGGCCTTTGGTGTGAGGCAAGGGAAGCCAGGAGCTCCAGAGACTGAGGGCTCCTGCCGTGAGCAGCCAGGGAGAGGGGTGGAGGGACGCCAAGGCCCAGGAGACAGGGGCCCAGGGAGGCCGCAGCCCTGGGGAGAGGGGCACAGGGATGCCAAGTCCCAGGAGAGGGGGTGCAGGGACACCACGGCCCTTACATGTACTGCTTCTGTTCCTCGTGGTACTGCTCCTTGTTCTCCATATTCTGCTCCAGGAGCATCTGGTTCTGCTGGCTCAGCAGTTGGATCTGGCTCAAGAGGTGATGATTTTCTTCCTCCAAGTTCCCCTTGAGACGGGAGAGCAGCTGAAACACAGACCAACAGCATCTCAAACACTGCATGACCCGGTGGTTCCACTGCTGGGATCCAGCTTCCAAAGGCAGGAAAAGGCTAAGTGCACACAGACGTCCATGCTGGTGTCACGCGTACCTACACAAGTGAAAACTTGGAAAGGACTAAAGTAGCCCAAACTGGGAATGACTGGGTTCACTCCACATGGGCACTATCTGGTCGGTGACTCTGACAACGTGTGACTACTGAGCACTTAAAATATAGTGAGTGCAAATTAACTTGTACTGCAAGGGTGACATTCACAACAGATTTTGAAGGTATAATGTGGGTTAAAAAAAGTGACATATGTCATCAATATCTTTGTGTTGATTACATGTTAAAATGATACTTTATTTTTGTTGTTGTTGTTCTTGTAATTGTCACTGTTATTTGGCAGGTTTGAACCCGCCGGCTCCAGTGTATGTGGCTGGCGCCCTAGCTGCTGTGGTACAGGCACCGAGCCAACATTGATGTTTTAATTTCAAATTTTCTCTTGCCACAGACTATTGATTTTTTACCCTCCAATTGTTAAAAAGCACAAAAATCATTCTTAGTGTGTGGACCATATAAAATCAGGTGGTGGGCAGGGCTTGACTTGTGGACTGAAGGTGGCCAACTTCTCTTCTAGAATATTATTATACTGAAGTAGGGAGTTCACACACTCCCTACTTTTGGACTCAGAGACAGGGTTCCAGTCCACTGCTTATAAGGAACAAGATGGGCTCAGAAGGTCACTGTGAGAATTCAATGAGAACACAGACAAGCACCTTGCAAAATGTCTAGCACACCAGCAGTGGGGAATATGGGGTATTCCCTTCTCTTTACCCCATCAACCATTACAGAGGTCACTACAAAAGTTTTGAGACAGACTGCGCTATCCATTCTTCCACTTCCAAGAAACACAGTCAATAGCATCCTGATTCACCTGTACAAGTTTCAACTCTCTTGAGTTATCGGTGTTGCTGGGAGAGCGTCATTTGTTTCTATCCAGGTGAATTTTATGTTTCTTGATTTTTGTGTACCTCAAAACTTTCATAATAGCCTTTGTGTAACTTTGACTTCACCATAAAGAGAATAATCAAAAGTCTACCTATGTTGAACACAATTCTATACAATGTACGTATACACCGAGAGAAGAACTGGAAGGGAAAAGGAAGTGAAAGTATGACACTTTATTCACTAAAAATACTTCTGTGATTGTCACTGGTGTTTTATGCAAGAATTAAACGCATAATAAAAATGTTACTTTCCGCAGAGAACTAACTGCACTAGGCTCGGAGGAAAGTGCATCACAAACATGGTGAGTCAGCAGTCTGCGGGGTAAAAACCCAGCACTGGAAATTCTGTGGCCCAATGGAAAGACCTCCACGTAGCGACAGTACCCAGGGAGCCAAACATGGCCTGGCCTGTCCCTTTGGCTTCAGTCCATGATCCTCAGGGCTGCATGAACCCCAGTAATGAGGGGGCAGCTGCTCTGTCTCCTCATTAGATGCCCAGCAACAAACCAACCCAATTTGTGACCTACCGGCCTCCTGGAAAAGACGGAGAGCACAGCTCAAAGCCAAGGCACACCCAGCTTCACTTCATTCACTCAGCGCCCACAATGGGCTGAACTGTGTCCCTGAAATTCCCACCCCAAGTCCCTCAGAATGACTGCATTTGGAGCCAGGACCTATAAACTTAACACGAGGCTACGGTGATGGTGGGCCCCTGATCCACCTGACCGAAGTCCTTTTGAGAAGGAAATGTGAACACACAGACGCTGAGGATGAGCCCACAGAGAAGAGGCCACGTGAGGACGTGGTAACAAGGCGGCTCCCCATCTGCAAGCCAGGGAAAGGGGCCTTGGGAGACACAACACTGCCAGCGTGTGGACCAGGGACTTCCAGAACCGTGAGAAATGAACATCTGTCGCTTAAGCCACCTGGCCTGTGGTACTTTGTTACTGCAGCCAAGTAGAATGATGCAGACTCCACCTGAGGCCTGTTCGGGGGGACTGACGTGTGCTGGACCTGGAGTTCCATCGACACCCTTCCACTTGATCCACCATCCCTACTACAGCCCCCCAGCTAGTCCCCTCTCTGACCTGTGTTCCGACCTATCAATCATCACCATTTCCCCAAAAGTTCGCCCGCCCATTTCTGCTGCAATCAATCCTTTCCATGAATATTCCCCACGCCCCATTGGTGGAGCCCTTGCTAGTCCTTCAGCGTTACCACATACGTGACCTCCCACATGGCTCCTCTGGAGCCCATGAGCTGGAGTCCCCCCTTGAAAATCCTAAGGTGCGTACTGTGAGAGCAAAGCCCTGGAGGGAAAGGTCTCCCCAGCCACGGTGGTGCTGTCCATTCTCTCAGCCCCGCCCCCGCCTCAGTGAGGCCTTCAGGCTTCTGGGCCCTGCTGCTTCTTACCCAGAGGGGGCTGCGCAAATCAACACTCTGGGCCTCGGTTTCCACATCTGTGATATCTGTCACAGGGCTACCAGGAGGTCAAAGGAAGAGGTCTATATGATGGTTTCTTAAGAAAGGCAAGAGCAAACCCTGTCCTGAGGACACCTGCCACCCTGGGGCTGTCGAGGAAGTGTGTGAGACCCAATTGCTCTTCCTGCCACACACCCTGCCTGCCTTAAATATATCAGGGTCTCTTTGAGACTCACTGGAGAGGGTCTTGGTATTTAAGAAGACCATTTCCGACCAGCAGCCTAGAAGGAACAGGCCTGGAAGCCAGGGACTCCTGAATAAGCTCTGTCCCAACTTCCCCAGGGTTTGAGCCTGAGTTGGCCAAACCCCTGAACAGGGCACATTCACACCATTTCTTGAGAGCAGGGAGGCTACTGAACTGAAGCCATGCAGAAAGCCAGCATAGACACAGCCAAGAGGGCTAACTTAACACACAAGCTGCTGTCTTCACTGCACCTCTCCTGACCCTGCCCAGGCCAAAGGTCTAACACAGTCCCATGGCATGCAGCATCTACCCCATAAAATGTCTCCAGTTTTCATCTTAGCCTCTGTGCCACGCCGACACGTGGCCTTTGAGATGCACCAGGACTCGTCCCAGCCTGGCTGGGCTCTAGACTATCACTCTGGGGGACCTGTTCCTGGTATCCTGAAGCTCCAGCCTGGCCCAGGCCTCACCTCACAGTGGTTGTCCAGCTTGGTCAGCGAGATGTCCATGCTCTGGTGCTGCTCCTTCAGCTCATCGAACCGGGCCTGCCACCGGTTCAGCTCCAGCTGTGAGTTGTTCAGTGAGGTTTTCAGCTCCTTAGTGTGGGCGTGAAGCTCCTCATACTCCCCCTTCAGCTGGTGGTGTAGGAAGTTGACCCTGGGAGTGGACAGCCAAGGGGCTGAAGAGACTCAAAAGAGACACACACCAGGGTTCTGACAGTGGCAGGCTGTGCAACCTTACACAAAATCAGAACCTCTCTGGGACTCTGCTTTTTATGCATCGAAAATGAGGGGTTAAACAAAATTGCTGGTTTTCAAGCTTGTTTTTTAGGATTCCATAAAGGTACCCCTGGTGCCAGTACACTGGGCCTAGAGGAGACTGAGCAGGCAAGGCTCAGACACCTGAGTCAACAGAGCATCACGGCCACCAACCCTTCTAGGTATAGCTTTGGGATCTCTGCCTATTTGAAAAAAAGGATTCTGCTGTTAAAACTTTTTTAAACATTGAACCAGAACATTTTTGTGCTAAAACTCTATGTCTCTGACCAATTTCAAGCCCCTTTCTAATTTCAACTCCTGAGATAAATAAAATACAAGATAGTGGGTGGGTATTATGTAAACCTACTGAAATTATCATCATGATGATAAGATAATAACTACCACCCAACTGGGGTTTCTCAGGAGAAGATTTGGATCAGAAAGCTCCAATTACCAGGAGCTTGTGGACTCAATTTGGACACAGATGTGTCTTACTCAGCTTATTCTGTTTTTTTAAAGATTGTTTTTACCTATATTAAAAAATTTGGGCTCAACGCCTGTGGCTCAAGTGGCTAAGGCGCTAGCCACATACACCTAAGGTGGCGAGTTTGAATCCAGCCTGGGCCCGCCAAACAACAATGATGGCTGCAACCAAAAACAGCCGGGCATTGTGGCAGGCGCCTGTGGTCCCAGCTACTTGGGAGGCAGAGGCAAGAGACTCGCTTGAGCCCAGGAGTTGGAGGTTGCTGTGAGCTGTGATGCCACAGCACTCTACCCAGGGGGACAGCTTGAGGTCTGTCTCAAAAAAAAAAAAAAAAAAAAAAAAATTTGGAAGTTTCACAACAACATCCAAATACTCAGGTTCTCTTAAAAAACATAAAGCAAAAGGCTGATCTGGAAGCCCTTGGGCCTGCCTGCAGCTGGCAACCTTTCCTGGAGCAGATTCTTGCCTGCTTCTAGCAGTACAGTCTGTGCCAGGTTGCTGGCACCATTTCACCCAGGTGTTTTCCCTGCCTGGCCACTGGAGGCAGCTGAGTTTGTAACGTCCAATGTGCGGCCATGCACGGCCATGCAAGGATGTGGGAGGGAGAAGAGCTTTTTTACAATTAACCCTTGGAATGAGATAAGACCTGGAGTCTATCCTGCCTCTGCCATTTACTAGCAACATTGACCTTGGAGAAGTTATTTAATCTTGTTGTTATGAACCTGTTTCATCATCTGTTTAAAAAAAGGAAGGGGGACAATAATGGTATTATCGGTTCTCATTATCTGTGATCGGCACCTTTAAGTTACAACACTGAATTAGTGAATACAGAACCATCATGCCTTGAGAAAATACAGGCTTAGGCTCTTAGGAGCCTCTGCTTAACTGATAACCACGTAACCTTGCTTTACATGGGTTTCTGTTAAAGACAGAACACACTCACAGCCAACAGCACTGTAACTCACACCTGAATGGAGCTTACTTAACACGTTTTCTTCTGTAAGGTGGCTCACAGCCTTCTTATGCTAAGGAATACTAGGTAGCACGTAAATACTAAGAGTGAGGGCTGTTTTAGACAGCGAACGCACAAAATACAAAAATTGTGGCACTGAAGAGATTTCAAAAAGGACATTTGTTTGTAGTAGGGGAGCTGAAGCAAGAAGACAGTCTCAGGTAGAGATGTGCATGTCTAGAGACCCAAGTATTTCACTGCTCTGTGCCCATCCACAGCAGCCCCACCAGTATTGATCTTGGTGTTAACAAATTTTAGCAAGCAGGTAATTCACAAATGGAGAATCTGTGAATAAGGAGGATCAGCTATACTTTCTTCATGAGAATGCTGTGAGCTTATGTAAAATAATGAACACAACCTGTGTCTAATACGGTTATCAGCATAAGGGTGTGGGGTTAGACCACCAAACTTAGACAACACACTGTCCCCAGGTATCATTTGAGTCCTTGTATTCCAGCAACCAGCTAGAGTTACCCTTTACTGTATCACCTACCCAGCTATTAACATGACAAGGTTTATAAAAGTATACGACAGCCAGGAAACTCACTTGGGCTCCTCCTAGGGGCTGTTAAGTGAGACTGGTCTGAGCAGAATCCTGGGCACCAAACGCTGCTGCACTCAGGGCTGGGCAGGGTGACCCGGGTGCCACTGCACTCACCTGTCCAGTTCTCCCCGCAGCTTCTGGTTCTCGCCTGCAGCGATGGCGTTTGTCCTCTGCTCTTGCTGCAGAGCCTCCCGCTCTGCGGTCAGGGCTTTCTCCAGCTCCTCCAGCTCCGCCTTGCGTTTCAGCATGCTGCTGTGCCTGTCGGAGGGAAACACCCCGCTGGGAGTTTGGCCTGGGCCGTCTTTGCCTATAGGTTACTCATACCCCAGAAGACTCTGATGACTCCTCTGAGAAAGTGGATTCCTCTGCAGAAGTGAGGGGGACAGGGCAGAGCGCAGGTAGGGAGAGGTGGGATGGCAGAGAATTGGGGAAGCAGCTGCTGGCAGTGGTGTCCAGGCCAACGCCCAGCCCTGGGGCCCAGGATCCTCTTCCTCTAGGCTGATCCATCCCCACAGCACCCCAAATGCCCTGTCAAAGCAGCCTCTTCCTTCAGCCACCTGGCAACACAATGACTGTATTTTCAGAGCTCCACACCTCCTCTTTTAGGGAATTATAAATAAGCTATCAGGTGGCTTGCTAAACACAAATATATCTAAAAGAAAGAAAAAAACAAACAAAAAACCAGAATTCCCCTGTGCATAATAGTTAATCCCGCTCACTGAGGACAAGGGAAGCTTTGCGCCCCTCCCCCTCCCTCAGAGCTTAAGTCTGCTAATTTTTTTGTTGTTGTTAGATAAGAGTCTCATTATGTTGCCCTCGGTAGAGTGCCATGGTGTCACAGCTTACAGAAACCTCAAACTCTTGGGCTTAAATAATTCTCTTGTCTTAGCCTCCCAAGTAGCTGGGACTACAGGTGCCCACCACAATACCCAGCTACTTTTTGGTTGCAGTTGTCATTGTGGTTTAGCAGGTGCGGGTCGGGCTCGAACCCACCAGCCTTGGTGTATGTGGCCAGCGCCTACTCACTGAGTGACGGGTGCCAAGTCGAATCTGTTTGTTCTTAATTGCCCTTCCTGAGGGACAGAGGCTTGTCTAAGAGTTGGTAGTGGCTAGAGGTGTGTGTCACACTCACACACACACACACACACATTGTATGCACAGAGTACTTATTCCCATGGCCCCTCCACCAAAGCCCTTATCTTCCCCTACCACTTTAACCCTCCCTCCTTGGGGCTTTAATTTTCTTCTCCAAACTCAACCTTAGTAGGCAGCACAGCTGTCTCTGGAGGGCAGCAGAGCACAAGGACAGAGCCTGACAAGCCCCAGCCCTGCCAGAAAGCTGGCGCCTTCTGTGGTGTTCATGGACGACCCAGGATTTCCTCCAAGTCCAAAGGGTGCACGGCAGACTGGAAGTATGAGGGGTCTGCGGCACAACTCCTCTATCTCCCGTGTGGGCAAATGCTTCTCTAGAGCCCTCTTCCTTTCTAGAGAACAGCCAGTGTTCCTGGCAAACCCGGTCTTTATCTTCAGAACTCCACCTGGCCACAGCCCCTGGTGCTAGCCATTTCCGCAGCATCTGACTGGCGTGCTGACTCGTGGGGAGCCAAACTTGGTAAACTGCTCAGGCAGCTGCAAACTCCAACTTGCTGAAGGTGACGTTATATTTCCTTCCCTTTGGGAAAGCTCAGGTGCCCCAACAATGGGAAGCAGTGGGCCAAGAGGGGAGGTGGGGGCCGGGGTGGGAAGCCCCAGTCTTCAGAAGCCTGGCAGACTCCCTCTACAGGCCCCAGGCCTTAACCATTCCCCCAGCCCCCTCACCCCTGCAGGGCCCCACCTACCTCAGCAGGCCCCGCCCCAACCCCGCCCATCAGCCCAGGCCCCACCTCTCCCCCAGCTCCTTGTGTTCCAGCTCCAGGTTCCGATGCAGGGTCTTCAGGCAGCTGTGCTGTCGGATGAGGGCCTCATACTCCGAGGACTGCCGCTCGTGCAGTGTGCCCAGGTGCTCATGGTCCTGGAGCAGGGCCTCATAGGCCGCTGTCAGCTGCTCCTGCTGCTTCTGCAGGTTCTCATTCTCGGTCTCCTTGGATGTCTGCTGGTTCTGCAGCAGCGTGTACTGTGTGGTGAGTGCGGCATTCTGGGAGCTCAGAGTGGAGTTCTCCACCTGTGAGAGGGAGAAGGCTCCACTGAGCTACAGGTCCCCACTGGCAGTGAGCAGGGCCAGGAAGCAGGTGAAGCACTCTGGGCAGATGGGAAAGAGCAGGGACCCTCAGGGCAGGTAAGACCCAGAAGGTCTTAGCCCAGGAGGGCCCAGGACAGCTCTCCCAGAACACAAGGATCTGCTCTGAGAAAGAGATTAAACAAAAGTGGGAACTATCAGGTGATGCTTCAGTCCTGAACCACTCTACAAATGTGAGCTTTGGGGGCAAATCACACCCTTTCTGTGGATAATCTCCTCCCTTTTGGGCTACGTGTAAAAGCTGATTTTTCTAGAACAAGTAGACAGGACATCTGTAAAGATTATAGACCCCTTGAACAATAAACACTATCAACCAACTTAATGTAAGTGATGTTTGCTGAACACTCCAACAACATCAAAAATCATGACAAAGGTGAGAAGAGAGTACTTCCTAAATCATTCTATGTAGCCAGAACTGCCCTGATATTAAAACCAGACAAGGAGGGCAGCGCCTGTGGCTCAAAGGAATAGGGTGTCGGCCTCATATGCTGGAGGTGGAGGGTTCAAACCCAGCCCTGGCCAAAAACAAAATAAATTACTACTTTAAAAAAACAAAAAAACCAAACCAGACAAGGACTTTGTAAGAAACAAAACCAATATCCCATTTTCCTGTTTTAATAAACTAATCCCGACCTCTTTGCCAAATAGTTTCCTCTTCATTATCTCTGTCTCCTAAGTTATATTATCTTCAAATTCTTCCCAGAAACTGCATGAACAAATGATAAATTAATTCCCCCCCAATCTACTTATCATAATCATGCACTAGCATCCATCCTAAGTGGCCTGAACACTGGTTCTGCTGGCACCGCTTCAGAGCTTATTTCCCTCTTAGGGATTAAAAATTCATACTTAATAAAAGGCTCTGCCAGGTTCTCCGGCAGGGGTCCTCAAACTTTTTAAACAGGGGGCCAGTTCACTGTCCCTCAGATCGTTGGAGGCCCAGACTGCGGGCCCTGGGACGAGTTGGCTGCTAAGCAGGACAGGCAGTGGTGGCAAAAACACCCAGTAGGCTGGATAAATGTCCTAAATGTCCTAGGCGGGCTGCATGTGGCCTGCAGGCTGGAGTTTGAGGACACCTGTTCTATGGTAAAGAAACCTGGTTAATTCTGTTTAACTTGACATATTCGATTTCCAAACCCCCCTTTTCCAAGTCATTTCTAATAATATGTCAAGGAAGAGACTTTGGGGATCTTGGACAAGAATGCTGTTCACAGAAAGGCAGAGAAATGAAGTTTTTCACCTGTGCAGCCACAGGCTGCCGCAATAAGATGGCTTATAAACCACCACCACCTTCACAGATCACGGTGCATGAGACTATTAACAACAAGACAGAACCCCTAACTTCCTCCCTCCCCCACACTGTCCAGCTGCCCCCGCAGGGCTGTGCCTGCACTGAGCCCCTGGAGCCACGCACTCACCTGCAGCTTGGCTGTTTGGGTCTGCAGGGTGGTGTTGTGCTCCTGCAGGAAGGCGCTCTGCTTCTGCAGTGTCAGGATCTGACTGCTGAAGGCCACGTTCTGGGTCTCCAGGTGCTGTAGCTGTTCTTTGAGCAGCTGCTTCTCGGCTTGCAGGGCTGCATTCTAAAAGGTGGGGAAGCACGAGCCAATCGAGCACCAAATGGGCAAATGCTAACGGCTCACAGGTTCTTGGCTTGTATCAAACCTCTAAGAGTCACTACCTTGGGGCCAAAGCCAAAGTCCAGTGGGTGAAGCAAGTACCACATTCGCTCACACACCACGGGGGCCGCCGCAAGCACCTGAGTGTATGAGTGGGTGGCCGAGGCCCCTGGAGTTAAAGTTGCTTCCCTCTCTTGCTAATATTTTTGTTTTCTGCCGAACACCCTGAGAGTGCCTTTCAGTGACCCAAATCCATCTCCCTTTGACAATAACCCCAAATCTCTCATAGGACAGGAAGTCAAAGCTTTAGTCTACAGCTTCACCTCAAGTGTGACAGTAGGTAGGATATGGAGTTTCGTGTTATAGGAGACTAATAAAGACCACAGAAGGTGGGCTAGGGGTCCAGACCCTTGGGCCACAGTCTTGTATTAGCATGAGACTTTGGGTCAAGGCTCTCAAATTGTGTCTCAGCTTTCTAATCTGTCAAATAATAAAAATCATCACAAAGGACTTCATAATGTCACTGCTGAGAATCAGATAAAACCAGAGGCACAGACGTGCATTAGCAAACTTTTTCTGAAAGGATCACACAGTAAATACTTTTGGGTTGGCCAGCCACATGGTCTCTACCCCATCGCCTAATACCCTGACGCTGACCAGTGGGCAGGCAGACAGCCACGCACCACGGGAGACGGTGAGCGTGCCCCTGATGTCAGAATCAATGACAGCATTGCGAGTCTGCTGGACCCGCCAGGACAACTCAAGAATTGTCAGCTAGATTTGGATAAATTCAATACAATCTGATGTCTTGCATTCTTTATAGTAATTACATCTTGTCAGTGGGATGACCCACAGGAGGGTCTCTCTCTGAGCCACTGCCAGGGCAGCCCACTCACATTCCGTTCCAGCTCGATGGCCCGGTCCTTCACACGGAGTAGCTCCATCGTGGCTTCCTTGTGGCTGGGTCCCCAGCTTTCCTTCCCTGGGCTACTGGTAGCCGCCTTCCCCACAACGGGGTGCTTAACAGAGTTCTGCAGGTGCTTCCCCTCTTCCTTCTTCTGCCTGAGGCTTTCACACTCCTTCTTCAACTGTGGGGCACGACAACAAGAAAGCAGACTTCAGGCTGGAAAAAGCCTGGCTCAGGGCCGCAAGTCAGTGGCTTGGGACAGCCCCATACCACCCTTACCCTCCCAACCATTCACCTGCCCTCACATGTGACAGGCCAGACACCTCCCTTCCGCTTTCGTAGGGAGGGCACATAACCTCTGTCCTCCCTTCCTTTTCAGAGATGATAGGAAGGGCAGGGGTCTGTTCCTGCCACATCCCTGCTTCAGCCACGTGACTATGGCAAGTCTTCTTGCCCTCCTTCACCTCAACTGTCCATTCCACAAAGCAGAGGTGAGGCAGAGGAATGGGGACCAGGTGATCATGTACCTTATAAAGTCCCTGCTGACACTAAAACTGTTTTGTTCCAGATACCTACTCATTCCTACAGCCAAGAAACATTGCCCGTGTTCGAAAAGGAGGAATGTAAAAGCACGCGTTTAAGAAGGGGGAGAGCGTGTGCACGTGTGTATGTGTGGAGTGCGTACATGTATAGATAGCACGTGCATATATGTGCACGGAGAACATGTGTGTAAATGTGTGTGGAAAGCACACATCTGTATGCACATAGAAAGTGCACACACACATGGGGACAGCACTGTGCATACACGTACCCAGGAGCAGACACGTGCACATCTTCCTCATTCCTGAGCACCTGTCCCTCCCATCTGAATGTGCCTGTAACCTCTGCAGGCTTCTGCTCAGGGTGCCTGTGGCTTGGCTTTGCATGGGGCTGTCATGGGGTGTCCCCAGACCCCACCTGGCAGCCCTGGTGCTGCTCCCAGTCACCTGCCTCCCCCTACAGGCTTCTGACTCTCACTCTGGTTCCGTACAGCACATGTGATGCTGATAATGGCTCCCTCATTAACCCTGTGGCTCATACCACCTACCCCCAGAAATGGTATCCCGGGTGCTCTCAGCTGCACAGCTGAGGGGCTGGAAAGGGAGAGGCACAGACCTGATAGCTGGGGTCCCGTGCTCAACTCCATGGTGGTCACTCTTACCGTCTGGAGCTCACTCTGCAACTGGTGATTCAGGCTCACTTTCTCTTCCACCTGTGCTTCCAAGAACACAATTTTTTCTTCTTTCATGGCCAGGGTTGTTTTCAATGCTGATTCACTTCTGCCCTCCAAAATCTTATATTTTCTGGAAAATGCAAAGGCATTAATAGCATTGCTTATTTGCCTCATCACTCACAAGTCCCCAGTTTTCTAACTACCAACACAGCTTTCTTTCCATAAAACTGGTTTTTTTCACCACTCATCAGCCGAAAAATCAGGAGCCCAAGCCCAGCCTTCAAGAGCCCGCTTCAGGGTTCCATGAGTACATAGACCTATTAAACCCTCAAACACAACACTACCGCTACAGCTTTGTGACACTGTCTTTGGGCAATGAATGGCCATTTTACAGATGGGGAAACTGAGTCTCAGAAAGGTTAGGAAATTTGTCCAAGGTCACAGTGCTAACTAAATGGTAAGTCCAGGGCCTTTCCACTAAAGAGGTATCTCATTATCAGTTATGTGGATCTTGTCACTTGTAAGTCCAGGAAAAGCCCGAGACACTAAATTTCCTTGAAAAATAAGGTCACGTAAGAAAGCACTGCAGGGAAAAGCTGCAACAGTCAAACTTTTCTAAAAAATTAAGAAGCCATTTTATCAGACAAAAATCTCTCTCCACACTTGCCTGAGAACCTTAAGGAACAAGATCTGGAATGCAAAGGACAACAGCTTAAGGGACCCCATGAGGACAGAACTATAGACTAAACACGTGGGAAGCGCTCCCGTGACAGAAGGGTGTCCTCACGTGTCACTGTTGCTGTTGTCATCCTGCAGCAGCAGCTCCTTGCTGAGGCCGACCTTCTCTAGCTCCTGGCTCAGTTTGTCCAGCTCACTGGTCAGCTGCTGGCTCTTCAACTTCTCCAGCACCAGGTCCTGCAACAACCATGAAACAGGCGTATGGGACAGGAGCTCAGCAGGGACGCAGCAGAGAGGCCAGTGCCAGCCTAGCTCAAGGCTGCCTCATGGGGAGCCTAAACCTAGGGGATGTTCTTCCCGCAGAAAGGGAATGAACACACTGGCATGAAAACCACCAGTCCAGGTGCCACCGTACCGGGTCTAATGGGTTCCTTCTCAAAGATATGTGTTAGAATGACACTTACGTTGACTTCTGAGCAGCAGGTCTGATTTCTGATATGAGTGTCTTGTCTATGGGGCAACAAGTAATTAAATGCTCTCTGATCCTGTAATTCTATTTCTAGGAATATGTCCTCAGAAAAGTTTGATATATTCACAATGGTATGTGTGTACACAAGATGGCTAGTGTTAATAGCGGAAAATACTGGAAACCACCTTAATATTTAAAATAGAAACACTGTAAACTATAGGATCAAATACATGTGTCTTGAAGCCATTGAGAGATGTGCCTTTAAAACCTATTTAGTAAGACAAAATAAATAAAAAACAGACAGCCGCACTGTGTATACAGCATATCGAGCGTGTGTCTGCTTTCTTATGCATAGCGGAGATAACAGAGATAACGGAATGAAATAAGCCAAATGACCAGGAGCAATTCTCTGTGGAAGGACTGTTACACGTGACTTTCACCGGGTTCTTAGACCTGAAGGTGTTACTCTGCTGAGAACTGGGGAAATCATTCGAGAAAGACACGGAGTCCCACTTCTATCCTGGAACCCTCTGCCTGCTGACACCCCCCGACCCCCGACCCCCGAGGAGAAGCCTGGTCCTGCTCACCTCCCGCAGGGTTGTCAGTGTCCTCGTATGCACGATAACTTGCTTGGTGAGGTCCCTGTTGTCCTTCTCCAGCTCTTTCAGCTTGCCGGCTGCATCCCTGCAGCGGGCCAGCTCCCGGTCCAGCGCACGGCTCTCCTTCTCGGCAGCGGACAGCTTGGCGCTGCTGTCGTCCAAGACCGCGTCTTTCAGTTCCACCTGCTGCCACAGCCGCTTGGCCTCCTTCTCCAACAGCTTCTTGTCCTTCTCCAGCTGGGCCACCTCCTGCTCTAGGGCCTTCTTGTCCCTCTCAGCTCGCTCGAGCTGCACGCTGGCCAGCCGCAGGGCCTCCAGGTCCCGCTGCAGTGCCTGGTGCTCGGCCTCCAGCTCGCCAAGCTCACTCTCCAGGGCCTGCGACTTACGGCCGCTGTTTTCCAGGCTCTGCTGCAGCCGCAGGTTCTCCGCACTCACGCTCTGGTAGCTGAGCTCCAGGCGCTCCGACTTCTTGCCCAATGCCTTCAGCAGCTCCACGTTCTTCCTCAGCTCCTCCTTCTCACGCTCCAGCTGCTGGTTCTCCCTCTCGATCTGTGCCATCTTGGCGCTGGTGAAGCGCATGGCCTCCACCATCTTGCGCAGCTCCAGGTTCTCCGCGTCCAGCTGCTTGTTGTCACGCTCCAGGCCCTCGAGCTGCACGGACACGTTCTGCAAGGTGTCCAGAGACTTCCTCAGCGTCCGGTTCTCCAGCTGCAGGCCCTGGCTCTCATGCTCTAGGGCCCTGGCTTTCTCAGTGGCCGTCTCCAGGGAGGTCACCTTGCCGGCCAGCTGCGTGTTCTCCTCCCGTAGCCGCTGCAGCTCCCCCTCCAGCCTCTCCGCCCGCTGCCCCTTCTCCCAGGCCTGCTCCAAGTCTCTGTGCAGCTGCTGCTTCTCGAACTCCAGCTGGCTGAGTTTGCTGCTGGCCTCTGTCACCGTCTGGTGGAGGGCCTTGTTCTCCTTCTCCACGTCTTTCACGCGGGCCTCGCTGCTGACCTGTGACCTCTCCCGCAGCGACCAAATTGCTCGGTTGAGGTGGTCCTTTTCTTGCTCAAGGTCCTTGATCTATGGAATAATGTATAAATAGGCTGTGGTATGACCCCATTTTAGTGATGTGGGCTCACACCAGGGGCTGGAAAGTGGAGGCCTTGAATGACTGCCCTACCTGTGCCCAAATGTGTCTATATGCTCCCCAAGGGCCCGATGTAGACGCAGGTGAGCAAGCATAGATGTGATCACTTAAGACGGTTCCAGTTAAAACACACTGAGAGTGGCCAGGATGGTTTTCCAATGGAAACTACATCTTTCCCGTACTTGCAGTTTTAGTGATTTCCCTCATACTTTTTGGTCATGGACCAGGATCCTGATGACTGGGCTCTACCCATCTCTGTGGCCTCCCCTCAGGCCACTCCACTGTCCACCATTCCCAGCCCTTTCCTCCTGGGGACAGGTGGCACATGCTGTGCCCTCTGCCTAGAGTACCCTCCCCTGGACTTCAGCCTCACCAACTCCCTCTTACCCTCACGGTCAGTCCACAAAGAAGACTGGTAAGGTGCCCTGCACTCCAGTATTCTCCCCTCAGCACCCGTCTATACCCTGAGCAGCACACACCTGAGATTGCCCTGCCTGTCACCTGGCCATTTGCCTTTCCAGCTCTGATCTGCATCCGGGCAGGGCACCGTCTGTTCACTACGTGCAGCGCCATCCCGACCCTCTTTTCCCTGTTAATTCAGCTCCTACAGAGGCTAAAAAACTAAACCCTCAGTACTCTGGCCTCCCCTGTGGAGGCAGTCACACATCAGCTGGCTAAGGCAACATCCAAAGAGGGACCTTTGGAGCCTCCTTGTGCTTTTCTGCCTTCCTCCTGCCTGTACCTTGGGGGTGTGCAGCAGCCCTTGCTAAGGCCAGGAGAGCAGTCAGTGAGAGGCCAGTTTCTGGTGTCACTGAGCCACTGCATTGGCCCTGGAATGCCTACCCCGAGGCAAATAAAACCTGTTAAAGCCTGGGCTATCGGGTGGCAGCCGCAGCTCAGTGAGTAGGGTGCCGAGCCATATACCGAAGGTGGTGAGTTCAAACCGGCCCCGGTCAAACTGCAACAAAAAATAGCTGGGTGTCGTGGCAGGCGCCGGTAGTCCCAGCTACTCGGGAGGCTGAGGCAAGAGAATCGCCGAAGCCCAGGAGTTGGAGGTTGCTGTGAGCTGTGATGCCGTGGAACTCTGCCAAGGGTGACAAAGTGAGACTCTGTCTCTAAAACAAAAACAAAAACAAAAAAAAGCCTGGGCTATCCTTTCCTGCCAGTGCCATGGTTCTGAGCCAGGACATTATACACACTTGTAGCTGGATCATTCCTCGTCACAGTGGACTACGTTGTGCATTACAGAACATCTGGCAGAATCCTTGGCCTCCTCCTAGTCCCTGCACAGAAGCATCATCCACCTTATCCCCTAAGTCATGACAGACAAAAACATCATTAGACTTTGCTAAATGTCCCCTAGGGGGCAAAACCCAGCCACCTTTTCCCAGTGCCAGCTGATAAGTGCTGGTTTAAGCCACAGCTAGGGGAGGTGACTGATAATCACGTGTTGTGACATATTTCTGGGAGTGGCCAAGACCCTCTGCTCCCTTCATATGGGCAGGGGTTCTAGGAGAGGTGAGAGGCGCCAGCTGGGACAGCACCTACCTGCCGGGCTCTGTCAGCCTTCAGGGTTTCCATGTCGCTCTGCAGCTGCTCCTTCTCTTTGATCAGCTCCTCACTGAGGGTCTCCAAGTCCTGGTTGCTTTGCTTTTCTCTCTCAAGCTGAGTCTGTAACTTTTCAATCTGCAAAGACCCAGCCCGGTGCAGAAGTCAGTCAACAGAACCATGACCAAACCCTCAGCCCCACAGAATAGGGAGCTCTTCACAAGAAAAACCTCCTGGCACAGTTCTGTGGCAATCTCCTCACCCCCTCACCCTTCACTCTTAGAGACGAGGCCACCAGGCACCAATCTGTTGACACCCCCTCCAAGCCTGTCTCTTCCAGCTGGCATGTGCCCCACTGCCCAGGTCTGCCACTGCTGGGCAACTCAGGGGGACCCCACTCACCATCCCCTTGTCTTCCTTCCTGAGACTCCCTGCCTTAATCAGTGATGCCACCCAGCTGCCTGATTGGTCAAATAAATTTGTCAACAAGTCCTGTGCTTCCTACCCATCCTGCATCCTCCAGAATCCCGTCGTGCCTCTGCCTCAGGCCAGGTCACATTTCTTCTCGCCTGGACAGCAGCCCAGGGATCTCCCTGATACCATGCTCCTTTGCTAAACTATGTCCACCCCCATGCTCCTTTGCCATCTATGTCCACCCCTCCCAAACAACATCAACTACCTAACCAGGTACATGCACATGTCATGCACACGAGTACCTGGATACAATATTAAAACACAGATTCTAGGGCAAGGCCTGAGATCCAGCTCCCTGGTAGTGCCCATGCTGTGGCCTGCACTGCCTGTGTCATAAGGAGTTAAAGCCTGGGTTGTCCTTTCCTGCCAGTGCCAAGCTCCTTAGCATGGGGGACAGGACTGGGAGAAAAGGCAAGATGCTACTAAGAAACAGTGGTCAAAGTCTTTCCTCCCTCTTATGTGGCTGTGAGGGAGTTTCCACAACCGACCATCAGGGCCAGCAGTACCCATGTGCTGAGCACGTCCTTCTAAGAGTAGCTCACCCAGCACACAGCAGGTGTAATCCATGATGCCCACCCCACTCCCCCCCTGTGGGCCTGAGCATCTGCATTCATGTACTCCTAGCTATTCTGGTGCTGCTGGTTCAAGACCACTGTTCTAAAACCATGGTTCTCAAGGGGAATGATCTGGGAAGCTATGGAAAATCTGATTCTCAGACCAACAATTAAATCAGAACCTCTAGAGATAGATCCAGAGATACCCAGGTGACCAGCGAGCAGCCTGCACTGAGACACTGCTCTAATTCAGCCTACCTAGGGTGGGACCTTGCAGGATAGGTTTGCAGAACTTCTCGGGTGATTCTAAGGACCACTGTCTAAGGCAGCTCTGCCACACTCCTCACTTGAGGGGCTACCAGCCTTCCTGCCTCCCAGGTCTATACATGGGCTCAGACTGTCCCCTGCCTCAACCCAGGGAACCCCAGGACAACAGTGCCTCCGCTTGTCAGGCTGCATGTGGGTCCTTCTCAGAAGTGGAGCATCTTTCCCTCCCTACCTCTAGCAGAAGGCCTGGGACACAGAAGGGAGCCAGAGCTTGCCTCTGAGGGGCCCATTCCTAAAAGCAGCAACATAGGTCAAATGCAGGAAGTAGCGTTGGTGTGACCACCCAGCCCTGATCTTACTCCTGGGGGGCCTGCCCCAGCTCCCTTGGCCCCCCCCTGAGCTAGACTGGCTCCAGAGTCTGATTTTATCTCTTCTCCCCCTTTGCTGCTAATGCTTAGCCCCTCATCCCTACTGCCCCTTCTCTCTCAACCTTCTGACTGTTCTTAATTCTGGCCTAAAGATGTGGTTTCCTGGGTCCCACCCACCACTGCCGGACCCTTGTCTTTCTCCTTCTATGGCACTTTGTCCTGTACTCCTCTCCATCCTGAGGATGTCAGTGCCTCTGAGGCGCTATGAGGAGATGTGAGCTAGCTGCAGGCCTTCTGGCCCCCAAAAGGGTCCTTGACCTTCTCACAGCCCCTTTTTTGGGCTATAGACTCCTACAATGTGGCCTTGGCCTCCCAGGACCCCTGGATATCTCTACACGGGCTGCTTCTGCCTGTTCATGACAGGCCCCTAAAGAGTTGCTATTCTATCCCTAAAAATGAGGATTCTTTCCCTCTTGACTCAAAGAATGAACTCTTATGAAATCAATACAAAGTTATAGACACAGAGGAGGGAGGCAGCTCCCCCAGGATCCACAGAAGTGCCATGAGTTAGAGAGAATGAGGTTTTCTTTTGGAGACAGAGTCTCCCTCTGTCACCTAGGTTAGAGTGCTGTGGTGTCATAGTTCACAGCAACCTCAAACTCTTGGGCTCAAGCCATCCTCTTGCCACAGCCTCCTGAGCAACTGAGCCTATAGGGTCCTACCACGGTGCTTGGCTAGTTTTTCTGTTTTTAGTAGAGACAAGGTCTTGTTCTTGGTCAGGCTGGCCTCGAACTCCTGAGCTCAAGCAATCTACCCTCCTCGGCCTCCCAGAGTGCTAGGATTATAGGCATGAGCACCCAACTAGGAAGGATATTTTAATGTCAGGGAAGTATGGTTTCCACAGACGTCAAGGAACTAAGCCAGCTCACAGCCTGGGCTATGCTCCTGAGGTTCCCCCGGGGGGCTCAGTGGAGACTAGTAGGCTCAATTATAGACTGAGATACGGTGGCTGGGTGGCTGAGGCTGGGGAGAGAAGCTCAGGATGGGCTGAGCTAACTGAGGGCCAAAGGGCCAAAGTGTGACCCTCCCACCGGTGCTAAAAGTGTTCTTCCATTAAATACTAGGGAGGACCATTGTGTCCCAGTCTCTGGGCCAGGTGTCAGGGACAATAGGTCCATGTGCCATATACAGAGAGTGAAAGAAGAACCACTCATGCTGGGTCAGGCCAGATTCTAGCCAGGCCTGGGGCAGGCTAAGCAGGACAGGGAGGAGAGGGGTCCAAGTATCTGACAGCTCTTGCCTGCCCGCCCCTCCCTTCCGGCCCTCCCAATCCCCAGGCACAAGGGAGTCTGTGCCAAAACATGACCTCTTCAGGGCCACAGCAGGAAAAGGCTGGCATCCGGCCAGGGAGTTAGAAGGGTGTGACCTGAGGGAATGGGCGTAAGGAGTCATGCTGGGTGGGCAGAGGAAGGACAGCAACAGACAGGCCAGGGCAGCAACACATCTAAGAACCACCCTTGTGGCCTGCTAGAAGGGGACCCACAAAGGTCCCTGGGCCAGCGAGATTACAATGCAGGCTTTCCGGGGCAGAGCTGAGAGGACTCGCAGAGTTGGAAATTCTCATCTTCTAAAGGTCTATTTATCTTGGCCAAGGTTGGGCTGCCATTTGTGAAGTCACTTCCTGTGCTAGGTCCACATGAATCTAAAGAACCAAGACTTTCTAGGAACTCTCTCCATGCTGCCCCCCTGGAAGACATGGCCTGAGAAGGGGGTGTTTTCCGTTGTCCTGCGAGATGACAAACCACTTGGCAGCTGAAACGCTGTAAGGTACACAATGCTTCACAGGGACAACCCAAGGAACCTACTCACAGCAAGGGGGTGTGTCCCACACTTCACTCAGAGGTGAAGAAAAAGCAGAGCAGGACCAAGTGGACCCAGGAATCCTGCCTGCATCCCACACTCTTCCCACAGTCCTGTGATGCTGCAGGCTGACCCCTGGAAATGCCAATCCTGCGTGGCAGTCGGCCTGTAAGAACTCTCGCCTCCTTCCTTGGCTAGAATCTGCCAGCTGGTGTGTTCAGAGCCCCGATGCACCTGTGCCATCCTCGGTGTGGACCAGACGAATGAGGTGCCCTCTGTTCCTGTAGGTGACCCCTAGCCTTGTGATGGCCCCTTCCCACATCTGAGACCAGACTCGCTGTATGAACGGGGATCCTGGTAACTGGAGAACAAGGCTGGCCTGTAAAGGTCTGTCTCCCCTCCCACAGGTCTGGGTTCTGCTGGGCTACCAGCAAGACCCAGCTGCTGCCCTTGAAAGCAAATGCTCAGCTGGCTCTTCTTCTTACCCCATAAACCAAGAGGAGGGAATGAGCACGGATAGACTTGCTTATTTGACCACCAGTAAGAGCCTAAAATGCTCAATCGTCTCACGCTCAGGCGCACAGCTCTGAGCCTGGAACTCTGAACCACACACAGTGCTTCCTTGCCCCCGCCCCACGGCGCTTGTTAACAGAGCGCTGCTCTTTCCCCTGAGCACCCCCTCTGTGCCAAGCCTTACACACACCAGTCCCACTGTCCTCACGCATCCATTAGGTCACGTGACACGAGAGGAAATGCGCATTTGGTCTCTTCCCAATTTCCTAGCACAAGCTCCTAAAACTCTGAGAACCTCCAAAGTGGTAGATGTCTGTCTTGTACACTAGTGAGATGTCAGAGGGCTGGGGGCTCCCGGGCAGCCTCAGGATGAGGGCCGGTTGCCAGGGGAACCCACCATGTGATTAGAGGGTTGGAACTTTCAGGGCCCCCCACTCCAGGGAGAAGAGAAAGGCTAGAGGTTGAGTTGCTCACTGATGGCCCAGTGACTTATCAGCTGCGCCTCCGTCTGTGTATAAAATGCCCCAAAGCGAGGTCAGAGAGGCGTCTGGGTTGGTGAACACCTGGGGGTGCTGGGAGGAGGAGACCCAGAGTGACTGGGGAGCTCCGTGCCCGTTCCCCAAGCCTGTGCATCTGAGCTGCTCCTGAGCCGTATCCTTTACAGTAAAGAAGTAACAGGAAGCCATTCTGGCAACGGTGGAACCCGAGGAGGGGAGTCTGGGAACTTCTGACTTACAGTCAGTCAGCCAGAAGCACAGGGGACAGCCTGGACTTGGACTAGCATCTGAAGGGGGGCCAGTCCTGTGGGACCGAGTCTTAACCTGTGGGATTTGTGCTAACCTGGTAGACAGCACTGGAACCGAGTGAAAATGGAGGACACCCAGCTGTGTCCACCGAGAACTGGAGATTTGCTCCGTGGTGAAAACCCACAATGCGGTGTCAGAAGGGAAGCGCCAAGGGCAGTGACGTAGAAGAGAAAAAGGGTTTTCTCCTACTGGTGGTGCGCCCTCAACCCACATCACAGAAGACAAGAAGACACAGACGTCACCTGTCCAGCAGAGCAGGGACAAGCCCATGCTGCCTCTGACGCATCTCAGGTGTCTCTCATGTCCCTCTGTTATAATTAACTGTGACTGATCTGGACACCTCACTCTCCTCAACACCCTACCTGGCCCCCTTCTTGCCTGTCTGTTGCAGACAAGAACTGTGGAGACAAGAACCAGCCTGCCTTCCTGCCTTCCCCTGACCCGAGCAGGCCACGGCTACCTTCTTACTGAGCTGGTGGTTCTCCTTCTCCAGCTCCCCGCACTTGAGGCTGCTCTCCTCCAGCGTGAGGGCCGCGTCCCTGAGCCCCTGGATGGTGCTCTGCAGGCTCTGGTTCTCCTTCTCCAGCTTGAGCACACGGCTGGAGGCGCACTCGTTCAGCTCAAACACGAACGACTTCCTGGAGGCTGAAGCACGGAAGGCGGTCAGAGCCACGGGTTCCAGGGGCCTCTGCTTTCACCCCTGCCCAGGATCTGAGAGGGGCTCCCACTAGACACTCCCTCCTCCCTCCACCCCCACTTCACGTGGGGTTGCTGCCACCAGCACCCGAGGGTCCCTCTGAGGGGGGCAACCCAGAGCTCAGGAAGAAACAGGCTCTGGCTAAGGTGTTGATGATGCAAGAGTTGAAGGCTGTGTGACTTACAAGCAACCACTGGCTGCTAATCCATCTAACTCAAGGATTTCAGAGGCTAACCAAGATGGCCCACAAGTGACACTTTCTGTGCTTGCTCAGAGTAGTGGGCATGTGGGCTGTTCAGAAGGTAGGGGCAAGGGACCTGATGAGTGAGGTCAGCTGCCGGTGACAGGGAGCTATGCTAGGATACCTGCTGACCACTTGGCAGCCTGGGCCACAGCCTTTGTACAGAGATTTCTTTTTACATCTTCATACTTTGAAGAAAAGGGACATACTATATGCAAATTGCTTAAGAATTCTAAGTGAAATGAACAATCAGCTAAAGATAGAAAAAGGCACATTATCCTACAACCATCAACCCCTATTCTGCTTTTAAAGAGCTCTGATGCAAATAGAAAAGGCAAGAGCTGGGAATGGGAGTTCTTGGTCCTCTATTGCACAAGCAGGGGATAAGTTACAGGGCTTTTGGGGAGGGGAAAAGTATAGGAAAGCCCCCCCCCAAAGAGGGATCAGAGTTGTCACAGACCCCACTGTTCCCACTCAGCAAATGTCCTTGTCCCGTGGAGCCTTATGACTCTGTGCGAAGGCAGCTAACCCCACCCTGGCCTCTTACTATCATCTCAGGACTATGGGGAACAGCGGGTGATGGCTCTCACAGCACACACAGCCATCTAGAGACAAAATGGGTGCGTTCAGATCCTCTGGGTGATGGTAAGGATTAAAAGGCACCTGTCTTCTCCTTTGAGTTTTCATCTTTTACCAAGGGTAATAGCACAGGCCAGAATATCCTGAAGACCCAAGGCAGCAGCAGAGGACCGGGTGTCTATGGCCCTCACCTGGGCCCAGTGCTGATTTACACATAAACACACATACGCTGGACATATGAGGTTGTTTGGAGGGCTTTGTCCTGACTGTGCTGCAAATGAAACTAACCTGATCTGACACACCTAGCTCCACTAATTCAGAATCTGCGATCATTTGGGACAGTACCTCTACAGCATTTATGATTTTTTTATTATGGCAAAACACGATTTTAACCATTTTTAAGAATATAGATCTGGACACCAGGTACATTCACATTATCCTACAACCATCACCCCCATCCATCCCTTTTTATCTTCCCAAGCTGAAGCTCTATACCCACAGAGAACAATTTTTAAGGTTCTACAAGTTAAACAAGGGAACTGATTATAAGCCTTGTTTCCTCTTCTATAAAATTCAGGGAAGACTATTAACATTGACACATGGCTTACTACTCAGAAAACCAATGGTTCTTCACTGGGGCTACTCTCATCGGCACACCCGAGTCTATCCAGAGCAACCAGCTATTTCAGAAAGGCAATGGCAATAAGGACAGACGCCCTTGACCAAGGCAGGTTCGTCACCCCCATTTAGAGCTGAAACTTAAAGACGTCAGTATTTGCTCTGGGTCACCCAGCTGACTAGTGGAGGAGCCGGGACTTTTTGTCAGGTCTTTTAACTCAAGAAACACGACACTATAAACTCGAAAGCATACTGGGGCTTTGCCTGCCTTATGCCATCATCCAACCCAACACCTATCAACTCCTAGCTAGGTACTAGCAACTGAGAACACTAAGACTAAAGCATGGTCACTGACCTTAAAATGGCTCACAAATTATCCTGAATAGTCGGAACTGGTGAGGCCGTCTAACCTCCCCCACCCCTACCAGCCACTCTGGTGTAACAAGTACATGAGTCATTATGAAAGTTCTGAGATACACAAAAATCAAGAAGTATAAAATCTGCATGGATGAAAACAAATAAAGCCCTTTCAGCAGCACCAAGAAGTCCAGAAGTTAAAAATTTCACAGGGGAGTTACAGTGTGATAACTATAAGATGTTATAGTGTGTTTCTTGGAAATGAAATAATGGACCATAATACAATCTGTCCCCAAAACTTCTGTAGTGACCTACATATCGTTATTATTCATTTGATTGGAGACTGGCCTAGGCAGCCTGCACCTCCTCTTTGCTCCACCAGAGGGCAGTGCCCTCACACAGACCTGCACTTGCAGAAGCAGGGAGTTTGGGGGGGATTCTGCCCCTGCGCAGCCCTCAGGCCCAGCCAAACGCACAGGCTCCAGAGCACAGACAGACTACTGACTTCTTACACAGATTAATAGTGTAACTAGTTGATTTTAGGGTTGGAACTGAGAGGACCCCTTGATGAGAAGAATATTCAGCTGCTTTCAATAACCTTCCAGCTTATTTAGGGATATTTAGCAGAATTATAAAAAGCCAACAGCCCTATCCCACTCTAAAGTTCCAAGTAAATATTAACTTGAATTATCAGGTGCATGGGAATGGTGCTATTTTTGAACACAGGAACTGGCTTATTGTTGGCCGGGTGCTGAGGCTTCCTGCTGCCCCACCCTCCCTTCCTGACTGACACCTCGGGATGCTGGGGCAGCGGGTAGCAGAGCAAGCCCAGGCAGGAAAGGAAGAGGCCGGCAGATCAGCCAAGAACCCGGGTCTTAGAAGCAGCAACCACTTAGCACCCCCACCCAGGAGACAGAGGACAGGCTGCATCAATCTTACCCAATTATGCAAATGAATAGAGGAAATAATGCCCAGGGTACATTTAGAGTGGAGATTAGTGACCGCTGGGATGCCTCCTGCCATTCAGGGCTCTCAGCTATCCACAGACGGCCTGAAATGTTTTCTGGGTGTCAGCATGCTATAATCTGGAAGCTCCTGGGAGCATCCATATGGGAACTGGGAAATCTGGCAACACTTAATTTGTGTTTAACGTCCTGACATCAAGGCTGCCAGACCCCTCATGTTTTCCCTGGGGAGAACTGTAATGAAACAGTTCCAAATGGCACTTGAAGGAAATCGTATTTACTTGAGGTGAATGGATGGGCTGACATGGAACGTTCAGAGCCAAGGGCTCAGCTTCCTAGATGAGGAGGTGGCCACAGCCAGGCTGGTCCCAGGCCCCAGGCACTACCCACCGTCTGACAAGTCTGCGTTCTTGGACAGCTGCTCCAGCTCCCAGCCGAGGTGGGCAGACTCGTTCATGCTCTGCTTCTGTGCAATCTCCAGGACCATGTTTTCTTCTAGCAGCTCCTCAATTCGTTTCTTATCTGTGTCCCGGTCCTAGGGCAGGAGGAGGGAAGAAGTGAGGATGCAGCTGGGGGGACGTTCTGGGCAAGCCCCAGTCCCTGTGCATCTACCATCATGTACCTGCTCACCTCCAAACAGGGCCCACCCCACTGTGAGAGGTAAGGCCACTAAAAGATACCTTGACCTGGCTACCTAGCTTATGAAGAGAGATAGGAGGTCCCCAAATACATACTGTCTGAACAAAGTGACATACTATATGGGGCTTTAAAGCAAGTACTATGGTGACAGCCAGCTTTGTGGCTCTAAAGCAGACCTCAAAAGCTGTGAAGAGGCTAAAGAATTACGGCTCAATCCACACATAAAAGCCAGCAAAGACCTTTCTTGCAGAAGACACACATGAATGTACATTCATCCTTACAGAGATTTTCTCTGCTGTAAGAAAAAAAATCCGTGAATCAAAGTGCTGTCTGTTTGTGGGTGTTAAGTGGTACCCACTGGAGCCCACTGATGTAAGCAAGCTACTCCCCACAGTCAGTAAGTTAACTGGCAGCAGCACCAACAAATCCAATAACTGAATAGCAGAGATGGGCATGGCATAAACCTGAAGGTGCCCGGTCCATTTTAAGTCAGTAACAACCAGCATGCAGTACCAATTCCAGGTCGTGCAGTTTAGATTTCAGCTGCAGGTTTTCCTTCTCCAGCTCGTGGACTTTATCACCCCGGGTGCGAGCAGCAGTCAGCTGTTCCTCCAGCATGGCCTTGGTTTCAATTAAAATGATATTATCTTCTCTGAGCTCCTGGTGAGCAAAAACATACAAGAGGACCATCAGATAAAGGCACCTGAGTCATGACTACAGAACTCTAAAACCAAAGCTCTTTTCGGCATCTAGATTCAAAGAATCCAGAGAGAAGGCCAACGTGGCAGGACGTTTTGGTTCCACTTTTTATCATCGTCACTTTTTTTCATTAGGCAAGCACAAACAGACCTTCTCTACTGTAAGAAAAAAATCCATAAATCAAGAAAATATCTAAATTTGAGAAGGCAACACTTCCCGAACGTCTGTTGTAGTCGAGTGCTACAGGCTGTGGTGACAGGCTTTGACGTAACCTCATTTAGAGGGACAAGTGGGTTCTGCTGACATTACAGGACCTCGGAACCCAGTTTCCTTAACAAGGAAGCGGTAGGGCTGAGTCTATCCCAGGTTCCAGGTCTGAGTCTAGTCCTCTCAATTCAACATTCATTCCTGGCGCAGGGGGGCAGGGATGGGGGCACGCTATTCACTCAATATGCAGTTCCTATTTGAATTATTTTACAAACATCACCTTGGAAAAACAAGTTCTTGGTAGTTTCCTAGAAATGGGGAGTCTTAAGACGGTTAAGATACACAGCAAACCAAACAAATGTCAGCCCTACAAACATTTTTGGGTCAGAGTGCCACCGGATTCTGCTTTTGTCGCCGGCAGTGGCATGTGCAAAGAAGAGTCAGTCTGTGCCCACACCACAACTGCTCCGCTGGATAAGGGCCTTCTGGGTTTCTCTTATCCACTGAGCCTTTTCAAGCACCCCTCAGCGTCTTGGAAGGACTGGCTTCCCCCAGAATGCCTTCATAGTTTACAAAGAGCACACACTGGGACACTGCCTGCTTCTTCCAAACCTTTCTAAGGTTTATCCTATTCACAGATTACAATGGGAACTAGGCTGGGAGTTTCTGCTGATCGACTATTTCAGTGATCTTCAACTCATGTGCTGCGGCACACTGCTGTGCTACGCGAGGATCTTAGGTAGGTGTGCCATGAAAAGTTTTAAAGATCACTAATTAAATTATTTTTGAAAGATGTTCAAAGCACAGTGAGTATATTCATTATTTTACTTTTGTTGATGCATGTAATTTAAGTGTGCTGTGGGATAAAAAAGGCTGAAAAACACTGAACCATGTGCTCATCTTCCTACATGGGCCAAGATCCAAAATTCTTGGTAGAGGGGAAACCACATGCTTTCCAGTCAGCAGACATGGTTTTGATCAAAGCCTGGCAGCTGAAGTCACCTGTGTGCCTTCTCTCTGCCTGTCCCCAGCAGGACCTGGTCTGTTCTGTGACTGACCCTGCACCCAGCAATTCACATCTATTCATGTCATTCACCTCCCAGCAGGGACAGTCCTTTCCTACAGATAAAGAACAAACTCGGGAAAATGAAGGAGTTGAGCTCAAAGTCACAAACCCAGTAAGGGGCAAGGCTGGAGCTTGAACTTGGGCCAGAAAGCCCCAGACTCTGTGTTCTTTCCACTGCTCCTCAGCTTCCTGAAGAACCAGCCTCAGGGGGGCTCCTGTATGTGAGGGGCACAGATCACTACTAATGACGAAGCCAAAGGACAATGAAGAATTTCAGGTGGAAAGAAGGCCCAGTCTCCCTTCTCTGGCTGCTGCCCCCACTGTTCCCACCCAATATTGGGGCAGGGTCTACCCTCCAGCTCTCCCCAGGATCACTATTCGCAGGCCCTGAGCAGCCACTCTACAAGCTGCCCTTTTGTGCTCACAGCCAACTCCTATTCAGCCTTCAAAACCTACTGTGAGTTGCCCCCTCCAAGAAATGCTGGGAATTTACTCCATCCCACCTGCTGGGTCAAGAGTTTGGGCTCCCAGCACTCCCTGAGTCTGTTCTGAGCAACAACTGGCTGGCCTATCCTCCCTCAGACTGGGAACTCCTAGGGGCAGGGCTCTTCTGCTTATGGCCTTGTTAGCCTCACGTTATGTGTTCAATGACACTACATGGCCAAATCAGGCCTCTAGGGTGGAGGCGAAAGTAGCATATGAGGTGGGCCTTGATGGAAGTGGAGAATTCTAAGGGGAGGAATGGACAAAGGTGTCCAGGAGTGGAATGTGGCATAAAGAGAATGACTTCTAACTCCTATTCAAATATACCTTAATTTTCTGGCAGTTTCAAAGGCCACTATTTTAATAGGTAACAGAAACATCTCAACTTGCCTTGCATTCCGCACTACCACCTAAGAAGAAATGAGCTCTTCAAGGAACTGTACGCGAGCACAGGGGACAGCGTGGAGAAGTGAGAAGCCAAGGCCAGCACTTCCCACCACTGCCCCAACCCTACCTGAACCAGAGGATGGTGCCTCTGGCTCAAGGAGTAGGGCACCAGCCACATATACTGGAGGTGACGGGTTCAAACCCAGCCCCGGCCAAAAAAAAAAAAAAAAAGCAAAGAAATATATATATAACCGAACCAAACTGAACCAGGAGAGTATTTACAGGCCTAACCCAGCCCAGCAAACAGCTAACGAGGCCACGTTTAGAAAGCCACAGGCCAGACCTAAGGGCTGGTCCCCAAGTGGCTCGGGAGCTCCAGGTCTAACCTGCCACCGTGACTTGGAGCAGCGATGAGTTGTTTGGGCTGAGGGGTCGATTACAAGGTCTGCTCTGTACTTGGCCCATGGGAATGCTTGGCTGCCGATTCCTCCTTTCCAAAATGGGCATGAAAACAGGGTGACAGAGGCTTAGATGATGCACGAGAAATGCTCCCTGCACAGCACCAAGGCCCGTAAACTCACCAGTTGCCATGGTCATCTCCAGTTCAGTCCAGCACCACCCATGGAGCAACTATTCTGCCAAAACAGACTTGCCTATTTTTAAACTTGACCTAATTTGAGGATTGTGGGGGACTGAACCTTAAACCAAACATCAAATCTATTGTGCAGCTTGTTAGTGTGCTGAATCTTTTCAAAACTGCTTAGAAGTTATAAAGAAACAAAGAGAAACACAAAGTCCCAAGTTGGAACAGAAAGTCTCCCTGTGTTCAAGGTGCTCTTCATGAGTTCCCTGAATTTTGATGTTCTCCACTTACAACATATGCTTTGGTTCTGACGGGAACTGCTGGAAGCTGGGGCCCCCCCACCCCCAGACATGGCACCCCATCACCCCTCCATTTCACCACTCCCTGAACCCCTGCTGTGTTCTGCTTCCTTGTGGCGGCTGAGGCTCACATTTGCTCCCTGGCAGGCAGGCAGGGTCCTGGAGGTAGACAGTCGCATTCCCATCCCAGGTCCACCGCTTAGAAGCAGCAATATTGAATAAGTTATTAATTAATCTTCAGTTTTCTCATCTAAAAAGATGAGAAGAGCTAACAGTGGCTACTGAACCTCGCAGGGCCACCATGAGGCTCAGTATGTAATGACGTAGACAGAGCTCATCGCTGTTCCTGGAGTTGGGAAAAGCTTTATAAATACACAGTCATTACCACTCACTGAAAAGCCTTGGTGTGCACCCACTACGGGTCTGTAAAGGCTGAGATGATAAATATTTTCAGCTCTGCAGGCTGTAAGTACTCAGCTCTGTAGGGTGAACACAACAGCCGCCAGAGGCAATAAATGTGCATTAGTTGTATTCCAATAAAACTTTATTCATAGAAACTCATAGTGGCTGGATTTGGCCCAGGAACTATACTTTGCTGACCCCTGAGCAGGACAATCTGGTGGGCACAGAGGACTCGAGGTCCGTAGGCACAGGCCCTGTCTATGGGTGGTAGGAACCAGATGGGAGAGGACATCATTACAATGCCCCACAAGGGGCGCTGCCAGGACACCCAGAGCAGGAGGCTTGAGGGCATGGTCTGCAGAGCCTAATGCTACCCATGCCCAGACCCCAAGCCTAGCCCTAGAATCTGGAAGAGAGAATTGGGAGGAGGAAGGGGGTCGGGCTGAGGAAGCACCCATGCATGGGGCACCAAAGGGGGGCAAGGGTCAGACAAGTGTACAGCACGGAGTTTACCCTGAGAGCAGCACGGAGGGGCCTGAACAGTTGTGGCAAAGGGGCAACAGGACGAGGGCATGAGGCAGGGGAGACTGAGGCAGAACGGCCAGTTCAGATCTCTGAGAAGGGCACTCTGTGTGCAGACTCCGGAGTACTGCCAGCAAGGTCAGTGAAGCTGCGGCAGGTGCTCCTGAAACAACTGCCTCTGGGTGGCGCCTTGCTGGGGGCACTTGGCCTGGTACAGCAAGGGCAGAATGGGGAGAGAAAGGATCCGGGTGGACCTGCACTCTGGCTTCAGTGCCCGTGTGAGTGGACCGTGACTCTAGTTCAGATGATACAGGCTGGTCTGAAGGAGAGACAGGAGCCTGGAAATACTGACCCTGAGACTCCACTGACCACCCAGACAGCCTGAGGCCTGAAGTGCAAGACAGATGCAACCCACAGGGTCAGTTTGGGGACTTGTGGTCAGCATGTGGTAGCTAAAGGAAGGGGTGAGAGGCAGGAGGGCCAGTGGTAGAGGGGGCCTTAGGTGGGGAGAGGGGCCAGAATGCCTTTGAGCGTGTGGCAGAGGGGCCTGCAAGGGGAGGATTACAGGCAGAGGCCACCCAGGAAGAGGGCGGCACCCAGGAAGGAAGCAGCAAGGGTGGGGGGTGCTGAGAGGCACTGGCCGGATTTGGCAACCATGTCATGAGCACCCTTTACTCACAGGAGTGGTTTCGGTGAGCGAAGGTGCAGGTGGCATGGAGGAAATGGGACCACAGACGACATTCTGTAAAGGGCAGCCCAGGAGCTCTGGGCAGCTCCAGAGACTCAGAGAAAACTGGGACGGTTGTTTGTTTGTTATAAGTTAATGATGGAAGAATCTCAAGGATCCAAAGGCACTGAACTCAAATCACCAAATATGTCCTGAGCACCTTCTCCTACTGAAGATGACTGGGGTCTCTGCAGAAGCCCCAGGGAGTGGGGGAACTTCTGAGGCCAGAGGAGGCTGAAAGAGTTTGTAGAACTGGGACCCATCTCCCAAGCCACATAGGCAGGGCAGACCAGAACCACAGCAAACCCCCTCTCACTTCCTGATCCTGAGCATCACCAGTGTTATCTCAGGGGTATGACTTTGGATTAGGTTCAGTGTGTGAGAGACAGAGAGAAAGACAGACCTAGACCCTCTGGGACTGATCAGGAGCCCAGCTCCTAACTGGCTTGTGCCCAGCAAACACCCCACCCATCCCTCCGACTGACCCCTCACTATACAGATCTGTTCCTGGGAACCCACTCCTCTCTGGGGGCTCCCAGGGGAGAGGAGCTCACTGGGATGAGTCTGTGGCAGACGTGCTCCTATGCCACAGGACACAAGGCCTTGAGAGTGTCAGAGATGCCCAGACCACCCCCTCCTTTTACAAGCAAGACCTGCCCAACACCAGACAAGTTGGTGCCGCAGCCAGGATTGCACCTGGCCAGGTAGGTCTCTCTGCCTCACGGGGTGTTTAGTTTGGAACAACAGCCTAGAGAGCTGTAAACCTCCTGAAGGGCAGACAGAGGCCGAGTCTGCTCTGCTGAGGATGTGCGCAGCACCCATGCATCTGCCCCTTGCCCTCAGCAGAAACATGGAGCCTGTCCACAGTACGGGAAAAGAGAACCTTTCAGGCAATTTCCTTCTGCCTTCATCCTCTTCCACATGCCCTGATGGTGCTGTGCGGGACTGCTGTTTACAAAGGGAAGTGGGGGACCACCCCACACACTACCCCCACACTTCCTACTCTGCTCTTCTTGTTTCAACCCTTATGGAAACCAGACTAGAAGCCACTAAAAAGCTGCCTAACATTTCAAAACAAACCATGCAAATCATGTCCCACCCATGGTTTTCTAACCAAAATGAACCTGCCCTTACTCTGAAGCCTGGGTCCATCATTTTTCCTCCCATGTGGTGGGAAGTCTCTTTTGGTGAAGAGACTCAAAAGAGCTTCTTTTGGGCTCAGCCACTTGTCTCCCCCTGGGGACTAGTTAGCATCACACACGTGATAGGTGCACATGAACCACGCTCCTCTCTGCTCTCCTGCCATCACATGGACAACACCGTTTTCCATCCCCAGGAAAGAAAAAGCCCACGATTCCTCCCCTACTGTCTTCCCCAGACTGCAAGCCTCTGAACAGCGGAGCAACGAGTGCAACTACTGCCATGTGCCTTGTGTGTGCACACAGTTAAGTAAGAGGCAGTCCTCACCCATGGAGGCTCAAGGCCCACAAAGGAAGCCTCTGGCCAGGCTCCATCCACAGACTGGCCCCTCTCTGGAGGGAAGCCAGCAGTGAAGAGCCTCCAGAAAAAAGTACTGTGTCCATCTGCAACTGTGGTCCCAGTTGGCAGGGCAGAAGAATCAAATAAGTTAAAAGGGAGAGACGTGTGCAGATGTGTTCATACTTACCTTCTGATGACAGACATCGTGTAGATGTGTCTCTTTTGGCCTTACTATAAAAATACATTGAGTAATTCAATGCAAATACACTTTCTTGCTAATATTTTAGTGGTGTGGATCCGAATTCTCTTAGTGTACTCGGGTGCTTCTTCACATCTCATTTTAAACTGAGCATTAAGGAAATACGGTATTTTAATGGAGCTCTGCCAATACTCTTATCTAGAAGCCTGCTGCCATTTTTGTCTTCTATGAAATTTCTGTCCAAGGAAAGGCAGGATTCCATTTTTTTCTAACAGACTGAGTTGGTGTAGTACATTCCTGGTTATCAAAATACTCACAGAGCTTTGGGATTCTGAATTGGTAAATATTCATGACGTGTGAAAAGGCCTGGTACATACTGTACAGCCTCGATCACACAAGAGGGAGTGTTGCGTATGCACACACAGTGGACCCAGAAGGACACATCACACTGTAAACTGTGGTTGTGGATGACTTTGTTCTTTGCTTCTCGCCTTTTTCAGTTTCTGGTAGTGAATGTGTTAAATCTTAAACAGTAGGAGAGTCACCTAGAAGAAAGCCTATAGAATGTACCTCTCCAGGGTCTACTCCCCAGAGTCCAAGGCAGCACAAGCACCCTCAGCTGATTCTGATATAGGGAGACACCGACCATGTCTCCAGAAATAAAGGTCTAAGACTTATGGGAAGCTGTCACACAGCTTTAAACTGATTATTATTTTTAACTGTTTCACAATTACATTGATATGGTTATAACCAGGGTTGAGCTTATTCAAAATGGTTAATGTCCTGCTGTCCTTTTACTTGGGTCATCTTTCCCACCACCAATATTTTATTATGGAAAATATAAAATATACTGAAAAGTTGAAAAAACTTTATCACACACACCCATATAAACACTGCCCAGATTCTACGATTTAACATTTTTGCTATATTTGCTTTATTACATGTCTATCCACCCATCTATCCTTCTATTTTTATTTTCAGGATATGTGTGCCTTATACTTAGATTTTTTAAATTTAAAGTTTGATCACCTGCAGGTCAATCTCCATTCACAAATGCATTTCTTCAGGGTATCATGGACTTCTAATTGCATAGAAATTATTCTTAAGGAATCTCATGGCAAATCCCTTGGAAACGTACATCAATATACAGTGAAAAATAAAGATGTCCATATAGAGCTGGGCACATTTATTGAAATGCAAACATGGGCCCATCCAAGTCACACGTGCATTAAGGCAGTGCTGGAGGGAATGACTGGCCCAGGGTGTGGGGCTCACCTCTGCCCCTGCAGGGCTCAATCAGTACCTGGCTCTTGTCTCAAAGCAACCCGTTTCCGGGTCTTTAAGCTGCATACACCTGAGTGCTCAGGTAGGTGACTGACTGGGCAGGCCTGTGTTCCTGCACCTACCTCTGCAGGTATTTAAGAAGGGCGGGCCTCCGCTGCCATACAGCAGCCACCAGCTCTGTCAATGCAACCAAGGCAGTGCTGCCCAAAGCCAACGCCAAATGCAAACCCCTTGGCCAGTGTCTCTCCAACACCTGCCACAGGCCAGGGACTACTATGGACACTGAGAGCCCATCTGTGAGCAGCACAAAGCAAACTTCTGCTCCAGGGTCCTAGTCCAGTGGGCTGCAGGGAAGCGGGGACAGAACGTAGGCTCACACACCAGGCAGGCCTGGCCCCATGGAGCTCCAGTGAGCTTCTGAAAGACACACCACAGTATCCCCTCGTGAGGCTGGCACATGCCACACAACCTCCGCGTCTGGGCCCTGTGACCCTGCCGGCCTCATCTCTCACTGCTCGCCTGACACAGCAGGCCCTCATCCTGACCGCGGGAGTCCTCCTGCGCGCTGCTTCCTCAGCCTCCCAGGCCTTGGCTTGACTCTCTACATGACTCTACATGACTCTCCCTATTTGGGTGACTCTCTTTTGCCATTTTAGGTGTCACTTTTACCACAGCCTCCCCAGGAACAGCACTTACGATGCCGTGTCACAGCCAGGTGCCCGCCCGCCTCTCTCCCCAGACGGCAAGTCCATGTGCTCACCTGGCTCTTCCATTCCTGCACCCATATTGGTCAATTAACATTACTGCATGAGGGAGACAAAGTTCCACAAACACAGAAGGGTTTCAAGGCTGAGAGGAGGACGAGGGAGGGAATCACAAATCCTTCTAAGCATCCTGTAAGGATGGAAGACAGCCTTTAAAGCTATTATAACTACTTCAATACAAGGATGAGAGCCCACCACTGTCTCCTTAAGCCCTGACACTGTGGGCATGAAGAAGGATACAACTCACACCTCTCTGTGTTGGCCTGGGCTCCACTGACCGGGCCCGATTCATCACCCGCCTCAGCCACTCGGTATCTGCAAACCAATGTTGGTCACTACCTGTCCCTGAGTTAATGTCTCACGCAGATAGGCATGATTTCTCTTTCTATCATGATCAATAAAATAAATACAAGACTGAATGCATTACAAAACTCATGGTAACTTCTCCCTATGAAAGTTATTAATCGATATGACAAATATTGCTATTACTAAGCAGGATGAAATTTGACAATATGAGAAAGGAGTAACCAAGTCACACTGCTCTAATAGTTCAAAAGCTCCCTGCCGCAGGGAGCTCTCTGCTCTTGGCACCAGGCACGGCACCCCACACAGTGGGAATAGTGTCTGCAGGATTGGGTGAGGGTGCTCAGGGGAGGCCGGGAACGAACACGGAGACTGGATCCGGAGACCCACCACCACTGGACAGTCTCAGGTGAGCTGCGGGAGCTACACTGCACCAAGGAGTAGGAGGAGCTGCTGAGCAGCTGGGGGTAGGTTATGTGTGACAGTCCCCGATCCTCCCAACCTGGGCCTCTCCAGCAGGTCACAATCCCCAATCCTCCCAACCGGGCCCCTCCAGCAGGTGAGAAAGCCCAGTTGGGACCTGCCTACATCGTAGAGCCCATCTGTGCTTCTCATAATTGACAAAACCAGTAGACCAATTCCAGACAAAGCCAAAAGCCAGCCCCCCACCTACCCCTTGCTCAGGCCCAGGGTGCCTCTGCATTTACCTTCTCAGCCGGGGGTAAAGTGAGTCACCCTGTCACTCGCAGTCCTCTGGAGACACTCCCTGAGTCTGAGGAAAAGGACCTGGGCCCCAGCCTCTTTCTCCCAGCCCAGAGACTCCAGGGCAGCCTGACAGCACATGGAGTGCTTCAGCCAACAGCCCCCCGAGCAAGCCTGCTGCACCACGCAGGAGTCAGGGCAACTTGCGGCTCCCCAGACCTGTGTCCAGGCACCTAAGACACTTCCTGGCTGAAGGAAAGAGCTGAGATGATCTCTTAGCATCCACCAACTCCACTCCACATGTGCCGGCCTCTTATACTCAGCTAGTTCAAGTCTCCTGAGTGGAAGAGTCCTCACAAGCCACCAGACCACTCCCAAATCCCTCAGATGGACAACAGGAACAAAGTTCCTAAAAGCTCAGAAGAGGGGGTCCTGGATACCACTGCTGACACAAGGCCATAGGGGCTGGTGGTTGACACATCAGTTACCTCACCTGAGTCTGGGTTGCCATCTACCTTTGACCCCTTCACCCACATGCACCCGTGGGATACGATTTAAAGCCTGCTTCCACTGGCCAGATGACTACTGTACCTGCCAAGACACACTCTATGGCAATGCTTCTCAACCATCCTAATGCCGCAATGTATTATCATTGTTACAAAGGGGTCGCCACCCACAGGTGGAGAATGCCTGCTCTATGGGGACTTCACCACTTTCATCTTTAAAACCTCATACAGCAGTACTAGTCCTGTTCCATATGGGAGAAAAACGAGTCCTAGAAAATTAACCACAGAAACGGCAAGAAGTCTTTTAAAAAAGAAAAAAAGGAGCTGAATGTGAATAGAAGGTCATCACGGTGACCCGGGTGGGAGAAGGCAAACCCTAAAAGAAATCATTGCCTTCCACCAACCAAGCACAGCCCTCCCCCCATGCAGAGGAACAAAGAAGAGTCACAGGGGGCCCTGGGGAAGTCCAGGCAGTGGGATGCAGGAACACAGGTTCTGTCCCAAACCCCTCAGGACAGGCCAGCCTGACGGGCCCCTGAGGAAGACCTGGCAGCCCCTGCAGGAGCCCTGCGGCGAGGCCACCCACCTCCATGCGAGCCTTGTAGAAATCCACGTCGTGCAGCTTCTCCTTGCAGCGGGTCAGCTCCATCTCTAGCCTCTCCACGCGGTTTGCCTTCTCCCTCAGGGAATCCAGCTCATCCCGATAGGCACGAGCAGACCGGGCGTCTGCTGCCAGTTGGATGTTCTGGAAGGTGAACAAAGGCAGGGGAACCTAGCTTAGGAAGGCCAAGGAACAAGCTGGCTCCTGGGGGGTGCAATGCTCCATGCGCATGCTATCACGGGGTCTCTGCATGCTACTGCTAGGAAATGGTCATCCCCACAGCAGCACTCAGGACAACAGGCTCTCGGGCAGCATCGCTGGGAGAGCCAACATGGCGCTGCTGACCCTCTAGGGCATACTGCTGGGGGCCCCAGACCTGCCTCCCCCGGGCATATTCAGGCCTTCTGCTCACCTCCTGTTTGACTTTCTGCAGCTCTAGCACCAGCTGATCCACCTCGTGTCTGGTGTCTGCAAGCTGCTCTGTCTTCTCCTCCCTGCAGGGACAATCAGAAGGAGGGCACAGGAGGGGGATTCCTCAGACAGCTTTTCCAAGACCCCAGTGGGGAAAAGGAGGAACCTGGGCTTCTAGTGGTGGGGAGATCTGCTTATGGAGTCTACAATAATGTTCCCAATTCAAAAATTTTTTCCTTTTTTTAAGTTTTCAACCTCTGTCCTCAAACTATGTCTACCTGGGTTTTCCTCTGTGTGGGGCAGGTAAGGTGACCCCAACCACAGTTGGGCCACTCCACAGGTGAACAGCATGGGCCTGCCAAGGTAGGTGGACAGCTCATGACTGGCCAACTGACATCCACCAGCTACAGGAAGCTCAGAGAACGGGCTCACCAGATGGGGTGAGGTACCTTCTCCCTCCAGCCAAGAAAACAAACCAGCACATGGTCACTGCAGCCCCAAAGTGGGCTGGAGTGTGGCACAGTTTACTTCTGTAGACAATCTGTAATACTGGGACTGGTAGGAATCCTAAAGAGCAGGAAGAAGCCCCCCTTCCCTGGGAAGGAGAGCTAACTAGACTGGTCAAAGGCTGAGCTCAGAGAAGACCTCAGTTAACTTTAGGGCCTGCATGAGAGTGGTGCCAATGGCAGCAGCACCACCTGTGAGTGGATGGCACTCTAAGATCACAGTGGTGACACAGCATACACCAGTAGGAGCAGCAGCTGGGGACTTACAGGTCCTGCCTGACGCGCCGCAGCCTGGCCTTGGTGTCAGCCAGCTCCACGGCCAGGTGCTGCTTGTCTTCACTGGAGAGGCTGCTGGTGGGGCTGGGCGTGGAGTCTGCGCTGGAAGACTTGACAGGGCTGGGAGGGTGCTGTGACTGGAGGTAGTCCCGCTCCTGGGTCAGGTCCACGATCAGCTGTGGCAGGGCAGAGAGGGGGACGGAGAAGAATGAAAGGGTTTAACCAGTGTGCACCTGATCCCAGCACAGTACCTGAACTCCAAGTGGGTGGGGGGAAAAAAACGCCTAAGGACAAGAGAAGATTTCAGCTGAGACCAAGAAGCCAGGAAGGTGGCAGAAGAAGGGGATGTAAGTTTTCAAAAAGAGATGAAATTGTTAGTGGGGCAAAAGAGGGGTGTTTAAATGGAGGATCCCAATCTCAGCATTCTGATCTCCTCTATCCTCCCTCAGGTGTCTCTGGGTAACCATTCCTTGTAGGACCACAGGCAGGGAAAGTGCCCATGTCCCAGCTCTGCAGGGCAAGAGCCCTTCAAGCTGGAGATGGACAGAGAAAAGGAGAGCAGCTGGGCCCCTGCAACCCAGGCCCAAGGCCTTTCCACCTGCAGCAGAGTGGCTGGCCTGCAGACACACCTCTGTGCATTCGTCCCGCTGATCAATGAGCCTCCGGAGATGAAGCACCATGTTCCTGGAAAGGGCCTCCAGCTCCTCTGGGGCCACGTCGGGAAGCTCCAGCCACTGCAGGTCAAACACGTTCTCCTGGTTGTGGGTCACCTGTGGGCACACACGGTCCAGCACTTCAGAGGACAGGAGAAGCAGCCCTAAGGGCTCCCAAGAGCAGCCACCTGCCCATAGTCATGTGCAGCTGCCCAGGCGAAGTGGGCACCTGTCTCCCTCAAGTACTGTAAATGGCATCTCGTTCCACCGTTACTGATCCCTTAGTGACAGATTTTCTGTGGCAAGCAGAAGGGTGCCCTAAGTGCATGTGGCCAAACTCTTCAGCAGCATTCCATTACTACGCATACGCAATGCTTCTGCTTTCAAAACCGGTTCATAGAAGATACCATTTTTTTTTGGTAGTACCAGAAAGCACTTCTTATGATCATCATTTTTCTAAAACAGCGGTTTACAACCCCTTTGTAACAATGAAAATACATCCTGCATATCAGATATTTACATTACGATTCATAACAATAGCAAAATCGAAGTTATGAAGTAGCAATGAAAATAATTTTATGGTTGGGGGTCACCACAACCTGAGGAACTGTATTAAAGGGTCGTGCCATTAGGAAGGCTGAGAACCACTGTCCTAGAAGATCCTGAGATAAGGTATCTTCATTGGAGCTACATCTGTTTACAACACAGAGAAGGTAAGCTTCAGGGTGGGAGGATAAGGAAATGGACTCTTACTGCTTAAAAGAAAGTCTAATGCAAACAGAGCAAAAATATTAAGAATCTTATGTCAAGTCGAGCAGCGAGGTGGCTCTTGCCTATAGTCCCAACTAGTCTGGAGGCTGCAGTGAGCTGTGATCATACCTTTGCACTCCAGCCTGGGCAACACAGTGAGACCCCCATCTATGCCCTCCCTACCAAAATCTTGTCAGAACGTTGGGTATGGCAATCTTGGAGGGTTTGAGGGGGAACTATTCAGAATCTAAAATAATTTTCAGGGACAGGTATATCTTGTTCCCTCAGGCCACAGAAGATGTCTGGTTGTGTCCCTTTCCCTGGGCAGGAACCCATAGCTCTATCCACATGGAGTGGCCTCTTTCCAGCCCTGCTGACCTGACCTTCTCAATCCAGACCCTCAGATATTTCAGAGGAGGCAGAGGATCTTTTCGAGTCCTCATCCTCATTTTTTGAAGACAAATATCATAATGCTCGGGGCTCAGAGGGGAACACAAAAGCAAAGAACCTAGGAGTATATTCTCAGTGGAGCCCATCAGCAAATGTCCTTAAATTATTCAAAGCAGTAAATGGAGGTAAACGGCTATAAGACAGGCAGCGCCTATGGCACAGTGGGTAGGGTGCCGGCTCCATATACCGAAGGCGGTGGGTTCAAACCCGCCCCCACCAAACTGCAACAAAAAATAGCCAGGTGTTGTGGCAGACACCTACAGTCCCAGCTACTTGGGAGGCTGAGGCAAGAGAATCGCCTAAGCCCAGGAGTTGGAGGCTGCTGTAAGCTGTGATGCCATAGCAGTCTACCGAGGGCAATAAAGTGAGACTTTGTCTCTAAAATAAAATAAAAACAAGGAAGACAAACTCAAAAAATAAAAGGCCAAGACAAAGCCCGGTCACACAAGGGTCCTCAGTACTTCAAAAGACATGCCTTTCTTATCTCTCCCCACTTAAAAACACAGGTTTAGATACAGCTGACCTCTGAGGATTATAACTCTCATCCCAGGATAGGAGGTACTCTAAAGGCATGGGATTTGGAGGCCAGGTACGAGGGCTGACCCAGACTTATCCTTTTGAGTCTCAGGATCTCTCTTGAAAGTGGTGTGGTTGGGATCCAGGGGCTCAATCTGGCTGCATCATGGCTCAGTGCGTCTCTCACAGGGCCTGGGCACCTGAACTTTAAAAAAGCATCCAGGGAATGCTGGAGCCCAGTTCCCACTGCCACCCACTAAACCTGATAATCACGCAGGACTCTCTTGGTGGTGTGATTAATAATATATATATTCTGCTAGCTAGGCAGGAAAGACACTGAATAACAAAGAATTGGCTAATCTCAAGCCAACTGGCTAGTCTCTAGCTCTATCTAGGTAGATACACTTTCATAACACAGGGAAATTAAAGGGCAGAATGTTTCTTAGGCCAACAGGTGACCCATGAAGGTTGAGAACATTTACAATACTGACATCCTCCTAGCGTTGGTGTCACTGGTTCCCCTACCTCAACAAGCAAATCCTGGCTCAGCATCTGCTAGTCCATGGTGCTGGGGACTTGCTGAGGAAGCCCGTCTGCCCAGCTGAGACCAGTCGCTGAGTGACAAGAGTTCGGTGCTCAGCGTCTCTGTTAGTTACACACCAGCTCCTATGTGCTCACTACTTGTTCATACATTCAGCTCATTTGTTTAATCAGACCGAATGCTGAACCCATATTCCCTGAGATAACTGAAACATCCAACATTTATTTTGGAGGGAGGGTGAAGTGAAGGTCAGGGCAGCACAGGGGAGCCACTGTTTTGGCTGAGACCACCTCGGCCAATGTCACTGGAGGATCCTCCTCAACCACCACCACGACCCACGCCCAGGACCTGAGTTTGGGCTGGGCTAGGTTTTTGAGGCAGTTCTTCTAGGACTCTGATTTTGATTCCCAAGTGGTGGCAGCTTGTTTCGCTGCCATGTCAATGACAGAAACGGAATCTCTATAAAGATCAACCGTTCAAAGCTGGTTGACATTTGCCAGAATACATTTTCAGGGCCTATAAATCAAATTCTGAGCCTAAAACACTTGACAGCTCTTAAAAATAGTCTAAGTCCATATTAGGTAAGAAAAAGGAGGCAAAAGAAAGACTTGATTGAGGTGTTATTTTCTTTTTAATTTTTTATTTTTACACCCATTTTATTTTAGCTGGCTGATTGATGGCCACCTTTCCAAAGAGAAGCTATGCGTCTGTAACCTAAAATTAGCAAAATCCTTAACAGGTGATGTAATTTTTAAACTTTTCCACTCGTAGAAGGGTTCTGCCTCCCAGCTGCCATGACAGCAGCAGTCCATGGACCCACAAACCTACCTCCTGGATGTGGGCCACGATCCCAGCTTGGGTCTCAATGTCCAGCTGTTTGATTCTCTCAATAAACTCTTCTTTCTTCTCACACTGCAGAGGGAGTACATGTATTAATGGAAGCATTTTTCAAGTGATGGTAAACTTGAGGCTACCACAGCCACAGAAATACAGTTTAAAAATGACCTCCCCCCACACCCCACTTTCTTCTTTATTTTTTTTCTCTCTCTTTTTTTTAATTTCTTATAGCATAACTGTGTACATTAATGCAATCACGGGGTACAGTGTGCCACTTTCTTCTTTATAACCAAGAATACTCCCGATCTCCTACCAGCCCACATACAGGTGTTTTTCTAGAAGTCACCAAGAACACTTATGTCAGAATCACCTGGGCACCTTGTTTTCAAAAAGCCCATCAGTAAGCCCCCTCCCAGATTGAAAAATGCTGGGGTAGGACACACAAGTCTTCCTTTTAAACAAGCTCACCAGATGGTTCTTAAACATGTAAAGAGGAAGAGCACCTGGTTTAGGCCACGGGTAGCAAACTTCATCTGTAAAGGGCCAAATGGTAAATATTTTTGACTTTGTAAGCCATTTGATCTCTGTCACAACTATTCAACTCTGCCACTGTGATTGAGAAAGCAGCTGTACACAACATGTAATGGAAGGCCCGTGGCTGTGTTCCAATAAAACTTTATTTATAAATATAGGTGCTTACAAATACAGGAGGTAGGCAGACTCTGACCCACGGACTTTAGAAGTTCTTACAAGTTCTTTACAAGTCCTTGCAGGTCCTTGCTTTACAAGTTCCTATATGAGGACAATCTGCTAATGGTGGTCTGGCCTGAAAGAGCCCCACCGGGTCTTCTGCCCAGGGTGTGCTGGTAGCAGAAACCGCTGCCATCCCTAAGATGACAGCCTGTCTCTCCTAGGAACCCAGTGGCCTTTTGTCGTATTGGACAGAAGGGAGCATCACTCCTGCCTAACTAAGTAAAGGGCTTGTTTTATTCCCTCAAACCCTAACACTAGATGACTAAGGGTGGCACCGCTCCAGCCCCTGCCCACTTCCATTCCCCTACCTGGACAGCACAGCCAAGCACCAGCAGCAACACCTTCTTAATCTCCTCCATACTCTTCCCTAGATCAAAAGAGCAACGTATCTAATTAAGCTCAACTACTTATATAATTTCACCAGCAACACACATCTGCTCCAAAGGAAAAACAATTATTAGGTAACTTTTTTTTTCCAGTGGTAAGATAGGATTTTATTTGACATAAAGGAATACAGAAGGAGTAAAAAGAACCAGAGCTTCTGGCAAAGGAGAAGACCCAAGTCAGAAGTCTCCCCAGTTATTAGATAACTTAAAAACACGAACAAAGAAACTAACAAAACAACACCTCTCTACCCAGTGACAGCCACTTAGGTATACACATTCCATCTATTTTCTGCCTACAGGTTTATTTTTTAAACCGAATGAGAATTCAGCACATAACTATTTGAAGCACTCTTCCTTCAAACATAAGTATCTCTTATTGATAATTTTTTTTATTTTTTTTTCCCTCTTCATGATAATTAATGGACCTTAAACCAGCATTTCTTCTTAGTGTGGCTGGTAAGCAAAGTGCAATAGAATAGAACAATCTCACAGGAGTCAACTCTAAAATAAGGCTGTATTCAACTTTACCCTTTTTATTATGCAAAATTCCGAACACATGAGGAAGGGCAGTGTAATAAGCCCCCTTACACTCAGCATCACATTGTCAACATTCTGTCCATCTATCTCCTCCCCCCCCCCAATTTCTTCATAAATTTCATCATTTGGCTGGAGTATTCTAAAGCAAATTCTGAAAAACATATGGACATCATTTTTGATGGTTGCATACTTACTTGTACCAAAGCTGCTAACTTACTAAACCAATCCCCTTCCAAAGGTTCAACTTTTCAATCTCTCAATTTAAACAATCCTACAAAGAACATCTTGGAGGCGAATTCTTTACTTTCTTGGGGCAAACTCATCTTTTAAGCCTTTCATATTGCTAGACTCCCTTGTAGACAGGTACCCGGTGACATATGAGCTATGCCCCATTTTCCTATCCTGACCAACACCTTTTTTTTTTTTGAGACAGAGTCTCACTTTGTCACCCTCTGTAGAGTGCTATGGTGCTCTACTCACTGCTCAAGTGATTGTCTGGCCTCAGCCTCCCATGTAGCTGGGACTACAGGTGCCTGCCACAATGCCCAGCTATTTTTAGAGATGAAGTCTTGCTCTGGCTCAAGCTGGTCTCAAACCTGTGAGCTCTGGCAATCCACCTGCCTCGGCCTCCCAGAGTGTAAGAATTACAGGCGTGAGCCACTGCGCCTGGCTCCCTGACCAACACTTATCACTCTTTCTCAACTCTGCTGATCAGAAAGGCCAAAGATCCTATTTCATCATTTAATATTGTGTCTCCTTGATTGTTTGAGGCCGAATGTGTCTTCATCTGTTTATCCATCTCAATCATTTCAATAGCGTGACTGGGACAAACCATACTCGGCCTTCAAGCCTCAGTTTCCACATCTATACAATGGGGGCAGCTGGCCTGGGTCATGGACAGGGTTTCCTTTCATGTAAAAAACATAAAAACATCGCATGCTTTCTGTCTTTTTCATTTTATCCTGTTGTATATTTAGAGGATAATGGACATGCCAAGGATAGACTTACCAGCTCCCACCCACACTGTGCCAAACTGGCCCAAAGTATCAACCAAAGACTGATGGACGTGCTGAGCACCAGTTGTAGAGGAAGGAGCACCAAGTCTACCTGGCAGGAACCTAAAGAGACCACCCTGGCCACAGCATCTTCATTCCTTCCAGACTGGTCTAGGCGTCAGCAAAGTGGGACATATCTCTTTTATACCAGCAGCTACAGGGAAACAAAACCCCGACAGCACAGTCTTGCCAGTCGGCAGGGAAGAGGAGCCCACACGAACACGGTAGTGTCCAGCTCTGAAAATGGTGACTTCCAGGTCCTCATTCCAGCCAACTGTAGAGGCATTTCAGGAGTCACAGAACAGAGTGCATTTTTAAAATGTTTTGTTCCATTCTGACAAACTAAAGGAAATAAATTAAGGTGTCCACCTCACAGTGGCCTCCAGGTCACAGGGCAGGAGGGCCCGATCCCAGCAGTGGTCTCGTTGCCAAGCGGTCTGTACCAAGACCAGGATGGGAGTTGGTAGCGCCAAGTGAGGACCCAGCCATGCCCCTGCGTGGCCACAGAGCCGGACATTCCGACAGTGTCCTAAATGGAGTCGAATCCTTGTGATTTGTATATTTTTTCCCTTAATTTTGGGCATTTTGTTTCTGAGAACATAATTTGAAACACCGCAGAGCCAATAATCATATAAAAGTGGATCCATAAATGTTGTCCAGTTTTATACCCATTCACAACGTACTTCTGCTGCCCTTCAGATAATTTATTTCGCAATACATCATGCACAGTTGTAAATAACTTATGTATTGCAACATCACTTTCAGTTACGTGTAAAGAAATAAATTAATTAAAAAATCTTTCATCTAGTGTGAGTTTAATTTGTGTAAGTGGTGAAAGGTGTAGGTCCAGTTTTGATCTTTGACATGTAGCTATCCAGTTTTCCCAGCACCATTTATTAAACAGGGAACAGTGTATGCTTTTGTTTGGTTTGAGGATGATCAGATGGTATTATGAGGCCGATTTCATGTTCAGGTTCTCACTCTGTTCCCTAAATCTATGTCTCTATTTTTTTTTGCCAGTACCATGCTGCTTTGATCACTACAGACTTGCAGCGTAAGTGAAGTTTGGTAATGTGATCCCTCCTGATTTGTTTTTATTTTCTAGAATCACAATGACTATTCAGGGCTTTTTCTGGTTCCATACGAATCAAAGAACTACCTTTTCAACTTTCTCAAAGTAGGAAAATGGTGTTTTAATGGGAACTGCATTACATCTGAAGATCGCTTTAAGTAATATAGACATTTTTAACAGTGCTGATTCTTCCTAGTCATGAGCATGGGATGTTCTTCCATTTGTTAACGTCTTCTGCTATTTTTCTCCTCAGGGTTTCATAGTTCCTTCTGTAGAGAGCCTTTATACCCTTTGTTAAGTATATCCCAAGATACTCCATTTTCTTTCAGGCTACCGAGAAGGATACTGTATTCGTTCTCAGCTTGACTGTTGTCAGCGTATATGAAGACAACTGATTTGTGGATACTGATTTTATAACCTGAGATGTTATGGTATTTCTTTTCTTTTCTTTCTTTTTATTTTTTTGCAGTTTTTGGCCGGGGCCAGGTTTGAGCTCACCACCTCTGGTATATGGGGCTGGCACCCTACTCCTTGAGCCACAGGTGCCACCCTATAGTATTTCTTGATCACTTCCAGGATTGGTTGAAGTGGTTGAGTCCCTGGGGTTTTCTAAGTATAAGATCATATCATTAGCAAAAAGCAAAGCTTTGACCTATGCTGTCCCCATTTGGATTCCCTTGATATCCTTTTCTCCTGCCTAATTCCATTAGCTAGGACTTCCAGTACTCTGTTGAATAGCAGTGTGATAGTGGACATCATTTGTCTGGTTTATCAGAGAACTGAAAATCAAAACCACTTTGAGGTATCACCTAACACCACTGAGAATACCCCACATCACAAGGTCCCAAAGCTGGAGATGCTGGCGTGGGTGCAGAGAGAAAGGAACACTTATGTAGTCTTGGTGGAATTGCAAACTACTATAACCTTTTTGGAAAGAAGTATGGAGAATCCTCAAAGAACTAAAAGTAGATCTCTCATTTGATCCTGCAATCCCATTACTAGGTATTCACACAGAAAAAAAAAATCATTTTACCATAAGGACATCTGCACTTGAATGTTTACAGGAGCTCAATTCACAACCACGAAGACCTGGAAACCACCCAAGTGCCCTTCAACTCTTAATAGATTGATAAACTGTGGTATGTGTATATCATAAAAAAGACACAGACTTTGCATCTTTTGTGTTTACCTGGATGGATTTGGAAAACATTCTCCTAAGTATCTCAAGAACGGAAAAGCAAGCAGCCCAGGTACTCAGTTCTAATCTGAAACTGGTAGATGAACAACTACAGGTCCCCACAAGAAAAAAACACAAAATCAAGAAGGGGGAGGGGAGCAGGGGGTTCAGTAAGTTGCCACCTACTGGGTACAATGCAGGGGTATACAGCACACTTCCTGGGTAAAGGATACAACTACATCTCAGACTTTGGATTTCACTAACACAAATAATGTAACCTAATCATTCGTACCCTCATACTAATGTGAAAAAAAAAAAAAAAGACTGATGGATGACAAAACCATACTCCCAACCCGAGAATTACTGCTATGGTTCATTTCAGGTCCTTAGTATAAGGAGTGTACGAACATGCCACACAACCTCCTCCTAATACCCTTCAACTGAGAAACAGCTAGAAATGGCTTCTCCCGAGATGATGACGTTACTGTTGAGTCTCAGAACAGGGGCTGGGGATTTACTCAGCCAGGAATACTTGCCCCCTCTTAACCAGAAGGTGAGGCGGAGGGGCTGATGAGCTGGACCAGAGGGTCTGAGGCCACTTTCCTGCTTTCCAGAACACACCTAAGAATAAGGCTCAGTGTCATGGATTAACCTACTATAACTAAATACTTCTCTTGCTAATAAGTGTAAGAATTCATCAGTATCTGAAACAAGAAAAATTCTCAGTCTTATTTTTTAACTTTTTACTGTTTTCTGATTTTTTAACTTGGGGCCTTTTACTGGGCACAAGAGGTTCTAACCCATAGAATACATATCACCCACCACAACTCACTTCTCCATTAATACCAAACTATTATCGAGGAGCTCATTAATTTAGTTTCCATAAAGAGAAAAGTGGATGTTCACCTGAGTGCTAACAAAGCCTCCACAACGGTCTCACCCACAGCACTCTCGTATCAAGCCCAAGACACTAACCTCCCTTTGTCCCCAGTCAGTCCATATGCCATTGGCAAGTGCCCATCACATGCCCCGGTGGGTGGGCACTGGATATAAAAGGTACAGACTCTACCCAGCCGTCAAGGGCTCATCTTCTAACAGTAAGACTCACCTTTCCAAAGGCCATTTACCTGGTACTGTAACCACCAGGGAGCTCAGACACAAGAAAGCCTTTGAAGGGCTTCAGATCAGCCCAAACAGAAATCAGAGTTTGCGCAGAAAATCTTTATCTACTCTATTCACTGCCCAGGCCCCAAAGGAGCTAATTATAGCATACTTCAGAATCATTCAGACAACTCCGGTGATCAGTTTACCAGTCCACAGCAGATTAAAACAGCAAATTAAAAGTAGGACCAAGTGTTGGAGAAAAAGGTCCACAGCTGGCAGCAGGAACACAGCCCATGTTCTGAGAGCAAAGAGAGGCAGGAACCCGGCACACACGAGGGCTCGGACCCACATTGAAGCTGTTCAGTGACAGAGCACGGTTCTGTGCCCTCAGTACCCTGCAATCACACACAATGGCAGCCCCTTTGTTCATTCATTCATTCCTTCATCCATTCAGCCCCCACTCAACATCAAGAAAAAACTAACTCTGATCCAGACCAGTGTTAGCAAAGTATGGACTGCTGTCTGCTAAGTTTTGTGATAGAAGAAAAAAATGGTTTTAAAGGTAGAGAATTAAGCTAAGAAACATTTTCATGGAAAAAATAAACTCTCGGTGATGAAAAGGTTACTAAGAGATTCACATCTGCCCTCATTCCAATGAGGCAGAGCTGGGCTCATTCTCACCCTGCTAAGGGAATAAAAACATTTGCTTCTAACAAATGCATCCTGTGATTTCCACCGCTACAGATTTCTATAAAAGATAAAAAAGGTGGAGGTGGGAGGGCATAGCAGAAGTTCTTTCATTTCTCATGAGAAGCTGATGCCCAATTTCTTTCAGGATTTCAGTAGTAAGGACTGCTATTTTCATAAATATACCAGATTGTGGGTTTTGAATAGTTTCAAAACATACCAGAAGACTCTCTTCTGAGCCCCTGCCAGCGGGACTGGCTCAGCAACAGCGCCAAGCAGCCCAGAAGCAACAAACCCACAGACAACTCCTTGCCAAGCACCTACTAGGAGCTGGGCGTCAGTGCAGTGCTCCGAGCTGAGACTAACACGCAAACAGGCAAGGAAAGCAGTGACTGCAAGTCTGATAAATACTACAGGAACCTGGAAAAGGGACTGCTAAGTTGTGGCAAGGATCAGGCAAGGCTGACCTCTGAGCTGAGCCCCCACAGTGAGGGGGAGACAGACTTAGCCTTAAAGGCAAGTGAGGGCGCTGCAGGCACAGAGAATGGCGTGCGCAAAGGCCCAGAGGTGAGAGAGCATGGTGATTACAGAGGGTTTGTGGTTAAGCTTCCTCGAGATGGTGTCCAGAGTGAGAAATGAGGGCAGGTTATGAAATGATATAAATTTCTGTACCACATGAGTCACAAACAACCTCTGGGGTGGTGCTAAAGAAACACCAGCCCCCCTCCCCCCGCGCCATATACCCACAGCTGTATTCTGCTGTGTGTAGGGGAACCCCAGGGGGATCCCATGACAGCCTGGGCCAGCGGCTGAGTCTGAAAAAAAAAAAAAAATCTCACCTACTTTACTGCTGTTTCCTGGAGTCTTGGCATAAAGAAACTAACTCATCTCAGCCTTTCTGAACAGAAAGAGAATGCAGATGTGCTGATCTGAGTTTTACTTAAAGCCACAGACATTAATAGCAATCAGCTTCCAAAACAGAAGGGATAGCACATATGCCGGAAGAGTGGATGTGGGGATAGAAATGTAGTTGGACAAAACATGTATCCTCTAGTACTTGTGGAGGCTGGAAAATTCCCAGACTTTCTAATCTCGAGTCCATGGTAGGCACAGTCAATCGCAGCTCTTTCTTACTTAGTCTGGATTGGACTCCTAATCCTTCTCAACTCAGCACTCTACTGAATACCAGTCAATGGAAGTTAGCATATGAAACAAAAACCTACCTTCATTTTAAGACCTGTATATAATCTCTAGGGTCCCTTTTAACTCTACTCTTTGGTTGAGACTGAGCCATGTTACTATTCCAAACACATTTTATGGATGCAGAAAATAAACGCTGTCACTTATAAATGACTACTGAGGTATCAAGTAGGGGACTTAGGCAAAGGCAGGCAAACATCCCTTTCAAGAGAGAGCCCCTCTTGCCCCACACTGCACACCTCTGCCTTGCTGAGGTCAAAGGCACAGTGATTTCTCCCTATAGATGGGGGTCAGAGAAAAAAGTGAAACCTATTTCTCTAGCTTGCTGACTCAGCTCCCCACAAAAATAGAGGTCTAGCACCTGCAAATCAGCAGCCAGGCTGGGGTCTCATAAACCTGGAAGGTCTCTTCCCACCTACAGATCACCCACGCTTACTGTACTTTATGTGCTATCATTTGATTTAACCCCCAGAGCAATCCCAAAAGAGCAGCTTTATTAACTCCACCCTACAAATAAGAAGAAGAACAAAGCTTGGGAGGTTGTCAGAGAACTAAGACCTGGTCCCAGGTCCACCATCACCTAATTCCACACCACCCCTGCCCCGCAGACTGTCCCGGCTTATTTACATTACTTCTAAAGCAAGGATCTGTGTGGTTTGGCTTCTGATCCCTGTGACCCTGTTCAGGTATTTAACTAATGTTTACCGACCGTGTGATGATGGTAACTGTTAGCATCAAGTGCCCAAGCAGAACAACAAGAGATCAGCTTGAGTTGCCTCTCTCATTAGAAAATATATATAATTCTACATTATGAGACAGGCAGGATGGCTCATGCCTTCAATCCTAGCATTCTGGGAGGCCAAGATGGGAAGACTGCTTGAGGTCAGGAATTTAAAACCAGCCTAAACAAAAGTGAGACCCCTGTCTCCTAAAAAAAAAAAAAAAAATAGGAAAATTAGCCAGACCTATAGTCCCAGCTACTCAGAAGGCTGAGGCAGGAGGATCCCTTGAGCCAAGGCTGCAGCGACCTATGACATCGTTATGCACTCCAGCCAGGGCAACAGAGTAAGACCCTGTCTCCAAAACATAATAACTCTACACTCTCCTCTCTTTTGACTTAGAAGCTAAAGTGAATCACTAATCCTGCTTTCTCTGGTTTTCTATTTAAAAACGAATCAATTCATGAAGCTGATCATGAGGCTGTCCCGCTGATCTGAAGAACAATACACTAAACGTGTTCTAGTCTCCCCAATCAATGTGCAGGCGCATCTAAGACTCCCACACATGGGCACAGTTCTGGGGGCCTTTCTGGGGGATCTCCTTACAACAAGAGCAGCTGTTTACTATTATTTTAACAGGTAAAGTCACCTTCCACAGACATTGCCCAGGAATACTACAGATGGAGAGTTCCCCGTGGCTGTGACCATGGGCACCCTCCATTCTACATGTTCCTACCCACAGAATAGGAGGCAGGTGGGTCTACACAATGGCTAGCATCTGGGAAGCAACTGCTGTGAAACTCGTATGTTACCATGTGTGGACCTCCCCCACAAGGCATTAACATAGGCAGGCATTTCCCCCATTTGCTCATTTAGTCATTCAACAAACATTTCATTTATCAACCATGGATTCTGGCAGATACCAAGCCACATCTATGTGAAGTGTGCAGGGGCCTCCTGAGGACACCCTGACCAGTGTTTGCCACTTCCCAGTGTCTATTACCTGTATCAAGTTGATCCCACCTTTACAGACCCCCTAGGGCCATCACACTTGATGGAAGACAGCTGCCCCCAGGTCATGCAGAACAATTTAAAACAACCCTACTGAGCCCCTGGAGCACTATTATTCCCCAAATCACTCCTACCCCACATGCCTCCTGAGGCTGCAGAAGTTGAGAGCTTATTCATTCCTGAGTACCAAACAACTGAAGAAGACCAGAAAAGAAGAATCAACAAGACTTCAGCTTGAGACTCAGAGCTTGTCCTCGGAGGAGGCAAGGGGCTAGGTCAGGCAGGAGACATCTAAGAAAGGGCCCTCCACCAACCCCAAGAGGAAAACTCCAAACACAAAGACCTTTGACAAACAACATCTCTTCCCTCCTCCTCAGATGGCCACGGCCGCAGACAGCAGTCCTGTTGGAAGCCATGGCGTGGCTATCATAGCCAGCAGAGCGTTGGTCTACGCCCAGACCATTGCTAAGAAGTTTACTAAACAAAGTCTGGTATCCAGGCAGATTCCACGGGCTGCCCAAGGGCCGGCTGGCGGCCGTGCTAGGACGCTCGCCGGGACTTGGTGTCAGCCAAGCTCCGCACGTTCCTAGGAAAGCAAAGCCTTAGCTTTTAGCTCAGTGCCCAGCAACCCCCAGCACTGCAGATGGGCTGAAGAACTCATTTCTAAATCCAACAAGCAGCAGAGAGTGAAGGAGGCAGGCCGGAAGCTGTCATTTGACAGTTAGGGTTACTTTCTGAACCTGCTCTCTCAAAGGGCAAAACAGGAAATATTAGAACATCAAAATACACCTGCAAGATTAGTTTTTAAAGAAAAAAAAAAAGACTTGTTTCTTCCCTCCTATTCAAAGGCCTCAGGTTTTTACAAATATAAAATTAATAAAAAGTATATAATACATATATAAAAGCAGGGTTAGAGAATTAGGGCCAAGAGAAATGAACTAAAAAGAAAAAGAAAAGCCTGGGGAAGAGAACACAGAAGGGCCCATTAGGTCTGAATGGGGGGCTGTGCGCCTCCCGTGTCACACAGCAAGTAGGGCAGGCGGGCGGACTGGGAAGATGGCCCTTCTGGGCTGGGAAGACGTGACCTCAGCAGCAAAGGGATGCTCCCCACAAGCCCCAGTGGCTAGGGTGGAGGTCAGCAAGTTGCCTCACAATTCTTGGTGGTCACCCAAAGGCAGAGCTGCGCTGCGTGGGATGCAAGAGGGGAGGTCTCCACAAGATTCAAAACGCACTCCAAGGACGCCCTTGGCAGGAGAGCAAGTAAATACTGAGAAGGTTAAATATTAAATTCCAAGGAGTTTCAAGAGTTGTTTCCCCCCTGCTTTTGAAACCTGAACTTGGGCTGTCACAGGAGACTTCCTCCCTGTCTACCCCCACCCCCAGCTCGCTGCTACTCTTGGGACTCTAGGCACATTTCAACTCCTGAGCTCGCTCCCCCAGGCCACCTTCCTTCACCTTCTCCGTGGAGAGTTCTCTGAGGCCATGGCCCAAACACTGCCTCCTCCAGGAAGCCTTCCTGACTTGCCCAGGCACTCATGAGCCCCTGTACACTGTACGTGAAGCACACTCTTGCCACCTTGCATCCTGGAACAGCCACCGTCCTTGTGGACTCTGCCTTCCTGTCTTCCCTGCCCCAATACAGACTGGGGGCTCCCTGAGCAGAGGTATCCCATCAGCATGGTGGGTGTGTGGACAAGGAGAGCTGGTGCAGAGGCTGGACTGAGCGCTTTCCATGAGCCCCTGGCTGAGGGGTGGCCAGCAAAGGAAGGATGCAAGAGCATTCCAGTCTTCTATGCTATTTGGGGAAGACAGAAATCGGGCCTTCTGGTACCCTCAGCCAGAATGGCAGATGTAGCAGTGTCCTTCATTTCCCTGAGAAGGAAGGTCATCCATAGCATTTTGTGTGCACAGAATTGTGACTCCCCAAAGTGCTTTCTCTGTTGCTGGAAGCCCCTCTGTAATCACCATGAGAAGGAGAAGACTTAGGACCAAGGGCCAGACCACTGAAGAGCAATTAGTGATACCCCCAAGGCTATTCTCAAAGGATCAGGCTACATACATAGGCAGGTGGAGTGTGTGCATATGGGGCCACAGCACCCCCATGGGCTCTGAGAAATTTTGCTTGGCATTTAGAACATGAGAGACAATTGGGCACAGACATGACAGTGGACGGTCCTCCAGCTTAGGACAATGGCTAACTGCCCGCCAACTGTCTGCACAGTTTATGGTGTTCAAAACATCTTTGACATCAGGACCTCCTGCTATGTGTCTCTGAATGAGCTTCTGCCCTCACCCCCCCACCCCGCTGTGTTTCTGCATATATATATATATATATATATGGCTTGTTCCCTCCCCTTCTAAACAGCTTAGGTGGGATGAGCAATTTATAAACCTGGAAACCACTACTGCACTCAGATACAGACCTTGGAAGAAAAAATAATGCTCTCTTCCAGCGAGACCGTCCTATGATTCATCACAAAAATTAATTTGCTAACACTCTGACTTCCTGTCTGACAAATCTAGTCTTTATTTGTGTGTGGCACAGTGACAGGCCCGGCTGCTGAAAAGCCAGAGCTGGAGGGACCTAGGGCTGGCCTAGCTCTGTCCAACACCCTTGCCCATCCGATGGATGGAGCAGATATGAGCTCTTGGTTTTCATGGGCTTCCCATAAATTGCAGAAATATGTTTAATGGATTGGAAACCAGCAAAATGGTGAGGCGAAAGCAGTTTCCAGAGGGTCATTTCCAGTGCTGGACAGGGACTAAATCTCATTTGACCCTGACCACTGCCACCTGACCTTTTTATCCAGAAAAGCATGTGGCTAACGCCAGTGAGAGGCCCCAGCTTGAGGGAGTAGCAAGGCAGGAGGGGAGAGAGGAAGAGGTAAAGGTCTACTGCTGTTTCCTGAGTACTGGTGAAGGCCCAGGCACTGATCTAGGCACTCAGAGTACACGGGTAACAACAGCAACCCCCTCCCCAAATTCCTGTCCTCAAGACAAAGTGCACCCTGAGATCCCTGAGAGCGGGGAGTAAACAAGGCCACAGACAGGAAAAAATAAGTCAATTAAAGAGCATATTTGCAGGTGACAAAAGCCTTGGAAAACAGGAAAGCTGGGGGGGAGGGGAATAAAGCTTGCTGTAGGAGAAGGACGCTAGGGGGCATCCTGAGAGGGCCTGCATACAGGCCCTAGTGCAGGCAGGGGGCTGCTAAGTGACATCATCGACTGACTTTAGAGAAGGCCCTAGGGCTGCCTTGCTGGGAGCAGACAGCAGGGGGCAGAGGTGAGGAGGCTCTGTGATCGGTGGACCCAGGGGACCTTGTGGAGGAGGAGAGGAGAGCTCAGCCTCTGGGGTGTGCTGACGAGGTAAAGCCCAGGCTAAGATCTGGCCAGCGAGGTACAAAACAAAGGACCCCTGAGAAGGCTGCACACTGCTCAGCTACAGGGGGACGCCTTTTCTGCTAAGTGCTGTCACAGAGAAGTAAGGGCTCTCTGTAAGTAAGGGCTTTCTGCTAAGTGCTGTCACAGAGATGTAAGGGCTCTCTGCTCTCTGTCACAGAGAAGGAAGGGCTCAAACAGGGTCCTGCCAGGGCCCAGGCTGTGCTTGGAGGAGTGGGGTCCACAGGGACAAGGCACCAGACGGATCCTTCCCAAGGACATGGGTGCACATGAGAGACAACAGCAAAAACCACAGTATCATCAGAGTGGGAACCCTGGGATGGTCCAAGACACAGGGTAAGAGAATGAATGAGTCCTGGCCAGGAGGGGCAGACACCAAAGAGAGATTTCAAAACCAGTTTAAAGTAGCTAGAGGATGCCAAAAAAAAAAAAAAAAAAAA
>NW_003852415.1:17304804-17307377 GCF_000181295.1 Otolemur garnettii
TTTTTTTTTTTTTTTTGGCTGGGGCAGGGTTTGAACCCGCCACCTCTGGTATATGGGGCCGGCGCCCTACCCTTTTGAGCCACAGGCGCCACCCTACGTGTTACTTTTCAAAGTTGAATTGAAGGTACTGTTAATCGGCAAGTGTACCCAGACATGCTATGCACATCTGTTTTACCTGCAATTCATACACTTTTGGGGAATGATTGATTTTACTTCCAAAATATGTATACATTTTTTGGCATCCCCTAGTATATACTCCTTTCAACGACCTTGTTTAAAAAAAAATTACTGCATATGAAGTGCATCTCACATCCACTGCCCTGACCTTGAATTCCACCCAGCGTAGGACAAGAGAACATCCTTTTGTCTGATGAGTGCAGAAGATAAGTTAGATACACAGAAAAATCTACTAATAGTACGAATTGTGACATCTCTCTTTTTGGGGTCACAGAAAAAGGGACAAATGCTTGGCCTCTAAGGATCTTTTAGTGTCCTGTGTGGTAGGGAAAGGGGAGAAATTAGATGCTCTCTTGGGATTTGAAATCTGCAACTTGGTTCCATTGTGATATATTTGCCAAAAACAGAAAAATGACCCCAAACTGTAAAATGGTATAAATAACATTTTATATGTCATCAGCATCCACCAAAAAGAGCACAAGTAGGCCCCTCATACTCAAGTGTGACAGATTTAGTTAAGAACACACCCCCTCCCACCCTAAGCAACCGCACAAATAAGAAAGAAACCAACTTTGTTTAAAAAGAAACACAAAAAGCTTCACACATCTATTTTTAAAATTCAAAACTGAAAAGACTATTTTATAAATATGACTCTTTGCCTCTGGCATTTGTGTCTGCATCTTCCTGCTGGTGGATGTCCCCTGCCAACCTTCTCTGCTCTTGGCGGCCCCAGGGACCTCCGTCAAACCTATCCATCCATGCCCCCAGCTCACATCCTCTGCCTCGCATTCCGTCCTCCATGTGCAGCCGGCCGAGGCCACTGTCTGGCACATCAATCAGCCCTGCCTGGGGGCCTTCTGGGCTTGCTGCAACAGGTGTTATTCTCATCCTCAACTTTCCCAAAGTTCACGTCTCATCTCTCCAACTTCTTCAGAGGTGGCACCAGAACTTCTTTGATCAATGTGTATTGATTATATACTATGCGCAGGGTCCCAGGACATTTAATCCACCAGTCAACAGTTTAAAATCAGCTTCCTGGGCGGCACCTGTGGCTCAGTGAGTAGGGTGCTGACCCGATATATGGAGGGTGGCAGGTTCGAACCCTGCCCCAGCCAAACTGCAACAAAAAATAGCCAGGTATTGTGGCGGGAGCCTGTAGTCCTAGCTACTCAAGAGGCTGAGACAAGAGAATTGCCTAAGCCCAGGAGCAGGAGGTTGCTGTGAGCTGTGACACCACTACTCAGGCTGACAAAGTGAGACCCTGTCTCTTAAAAAAAAAAAAAAAATCAGCTTCCCCATAAAGTGCTGAAACTAGATGGCCATGAGGATTGCACAACCCAATACATATATGAAAACAAATCCCTACACTATGTACTTAAAATGGATGAATTTTATACTATGCAAATTTATACTTCAATAAATATGTTTTTTTAAAAAAAAAATCACCATCCACATCTCAACACATATTCCTGTTTGGTGCAGGGCCCAAGGTGGAGACCTATGTTCGCTGCCTGTGGACAACTTGTCTGTTTCTGGTGAGACGAGTCACCCGATGGTGGAGGGGCACAGAGAGGGCAGGCTTCCAGACGTCATAAGAGGTGGGATGGGAAGAGAGGGGGCAGGAAGGTGAGCAAATTATGCTGGCGACATGGTAGCTGGAGGTGGGGGTGAGGGAGGGGAGAATGTGCTTAATGTGAGGTTGGACCACATATGCTACTATCTGTGTAGGTCCAAAAAGGCTGAATGCTGCGACGCTCACAGTTCAGCCTAACATGCGGATGGAGCTGAGGCTTCCAGTCAGCCCCTCTGCTTATGGGCAGAGTGACCGAGGGCACGTTACCTAAACCCTTTGAGCCTCAGTTCTCTCATCTGTAAATGAGGACGGCAGAGCCACATGTCAGAAGCACATTTTTGCTTCCATTTTTTTTAACACACATGCAATGCCTAGCTCATGGTGTCCTTCTCTCCTGCTACTCTACCAGCTCCAGACCAGACAGAGCAGCAGACCTGAGCACGAGCCACCAACCTCTCCAGGCATTGCTCTCATCTCCCCTTTAACACCAGTCCCCCAATAAATCAGAAAGGTGGCACAGTTCCGCACAAAGAAACAAACGCTGAGAGTCCCAGCTGTCCCCGCTGGACTGTGGCCGGGACAGACCGCATTTGGCATCCTTTACACCTTCTCTGGGGGAGCCATTGAAATAAAGCCAGAACACACACAGCCCAAGACAGAGGTGGGGAGTGAGCAAAACCAAAGGCTCACCTGGGGGGACTCTGCAGAACCACCACACAAGGCAGTGAGTATTCAAGGGCCAAACCACTGAAAACCAATAACAGGTCAAGAAAACATCTCCTGGCTCGGCGCCTATAGCTCAACCGGCTAAGGCGCCAGCCAC